>NC_048298.1:141608745-141679568 GCF_013100865.1 Trachemys scripta elegans | reverse complement strand
GGGGACCCAGCAGCGCGCACGCTGGGCCCAGCCCCTGGCCAGTCGCGTCTGGGCTGCTGCCCAGCTGGTGCTATCCCGCGGCGGCCCCAGAGTGGGGGCAGCAGGCCCCAGCCCCCCCGTCCCGCAGGGGAACGAACGGGGCTGGGCTGCCGATGCCTCCGCCCCGGGGCCGCCGCGGGATAGCACCAGCTGGGCAGCAGCCCAGACGCGACTGGCCAGGGGCTGGGCGTAGCGTGCGCACTGCTGGGTCCCTGCAGCAGGCCCCGGCTCGGGGGGTTCGGAGGCGCCGCAGCCGCGGAGCGCCATGGCCGCTTCCTCCCCCGCGGCAGTGGGAGCTGCAGCAGCGGCTGCTCCCGAGTCCCGCTGCCCGGGGGGACAACAACAGCCGCCGCCTGGCCCCGCGGGCCGCCCCCTCTCTCCCAACCACCCAACTGAGTCCTGCCTGCTCGGGGCCAGGCCGGACTGTTACTCACCCCGGCCCCGCGCTTCCCCTGAGTCTCCCGGGCCTCCCTCCAGCGCTTGTGGAGGGAGGGGGAATGGTGAGCCCGGGGAAGAGGCGGGGATTCGGGGAGGGAGCCAATCGGGGGAGGAGGGGGGCGGAGTTGGGGCGGGGTGGGGGGTGCGAGCACTTCCGGGCTCTAGGCTCCGGGGCATTTCCTTGTTTGTCCAGTGTCCCGACCGCATGTCGGTCGGGACGCGGGACAAACAAGGAAATATCGGGACAGTCCCGATAAAATCGGGACGTCTGGTCACCCTATGTTGGTTTAGCCCTCCTTGTGTAGTGATCACTATTATTCAATAAATAACTTGTATGGTTAATCTGGTTCCTTCTCTCTCTCTTTCTTTTGTGTTCTTAGCTTCCCCCATATACTCTGCAGCAACGCTTTTTTTTACCTAAGCTAAAGATCCCTCCAGCGCCCAAAATACTGTGGGGTTTGCTCATCAAGTAGGTTACTGCCAGTACAATTGTGATGTTAGAGTGGGGATAGGGACATGTTGAAACTGGGACTCATATGGGTGACAGCTTGAAAGTGCTGCTTGACCCAGTCCATGGAGCCCAGGGGCATATAAGGGGAGGCAGCTTGAAAGTGCTGCTTCATCCAGCCCAGTGAGTCCAGAGACATATAAGGGGTCAGCTTGAAATAGCTGATTGACCCAGTCCGCTCAGACTTGCTCTGTTAATGTATGTGTGGGTGCATGGGTGTTCATCCGGTTCCAGGGCTGGAGGAACCCAGCCCTAGGGAACCTAGATCCTGCAGGATAGCTCCATTGGGAGGGGACTTGCAGAAGGGAGAAGTAGAGCTCCATATGAAAACACAAGTGACACAAGTAGTACATTGATAGAATTACAGAACCCTCCTCCCCGAAGAATAACCAGAATAAATGAGCATCCCCCAAAGTAACGGGCAAATCTGTAACAAAATCCTGCTGAGATTGTTGGCCAACTGGTTTTGAAAGCCAACTGATTTTAACTGTGCTGCTGTGGGCATGATATCTTTCTTGATGCAAAAATGCCAAAATGTTATTACATCCTGACAAAGCTGGTTGGAGTGGGTTTCTCCCTGCTTGTTCACATACAACGTTGCGGTGGTAATGTCGGTGAGTATGTGAACCATTGTTTCCCTGATCTCATCCCGGAAGACATGGTATGCATTTGTAAATGGCTTGAAGTTCCAGTACATTGATGTGACATGATGCTTCATGCAACAGTCACAAACCCTGAACTTTTAATATCCCTAGATGCACTCCCCAACCTATTGCAGAGGCATTGGTGACTACCATGTTGGTCGGTGGAGGACAAGCAAAGGGCACACTCTCACAAACATAGTTCTGATCTGTCCACCGCTGTAGAGAGTCCAGTATCTCTGGAGGCACTCGGACAATCCTGCCCAAAGACTGGCAGTCGGGTGATAGACCAGCTTCAACAACCATGACTGAAGAGGACAAAAACTCAGTCTAGCTTGCTGAACCACATAAGTGCATGCGACCATATGGCCTAGTAACTTCAGGAATGGTTGGAGGTCCAGACAAAGGCATCAAGTTGCCTGTAATTGCTCATGTGGGAGAAAGGCCCTCAAATTTATAGTCTACTATGGCCCCAATGAACTCAATTTTTGAGTTGGATTCAAAATCAATTTTGCTTTGTTCAAAACCAGCCCCAGTTGATTCAAGAGGTCCAGTGTGAACTGGACATGACTTAGAACTTATTCCTCAGATCTGTCTCTCATTAGCCAGTCATATAGGTATTGAAAGACATGAATTCCCTTCTTTCTGAGATTGGCTGCTACCAGCATCATGCATTTGGTAAAGACAGGTGGGGCTGATGACAGGCCAAAGGGGAGAACCATACAGTCAGAGTGCTGACCAGCGACCAGGAATTTCAGGAACTTCCTGTAACCTGGGAAAAGTGCCATGTGGAAATAGACATCCTGAAGATTGAGAGAAGTAAGCAAGTTGTGATTCAATGCAGGAAGAATTGTAGCCAGGGTAACCATGCAGAAACTCATGTAATTGATCTGCCTGTTGAGACTGCGGAGATGGAGATTAGGTCTCATCTCCCTCCTTAAACGTGGGGATCAGGAAGTACCAGGAGTAGATTTATTTTCCCTAGTGATGATGAAAAAACAACTCTATAGCTCCAAAAGCATAGAAAGTCTGGACCTGCTGAAAAAGCACTGACTCATGAGAGTGGTCACTGAAAAGGGATGGGGAAAGGGGGTGGAATAGAGGGATAGAGAGGGAGTGTGTGGCATAACCCAATCCCACAGTGCTTAGGACCCATCTCCCATTGTTCTAGCTTCCCAAGCCTGTAGAAGCGACCCAGCCTGTCCCAGAATTGAGGTGACAAGCGGAAACATTCATAACTGTTATGCTGCTCTTGACATGAAAGTCAAATAGGCTGCCTGCCCAGAGGTGGAGGAGGACAGGCTGGTTGGCTAAAACTAGACTGAGAAGATTTTCTCCTCTGCGATCTATGTCCTTTTCTAGGGAAGTCCTGCTACCTAGCAGGATAGGACGGCTGATGGAACTATCGCTGGAGGCAATATTGCTCTTGTTGCAGCTGATCCCCAAAATGATGTGTTATTGAGGCCTGGGTGTACCCCACCCCACCCCACCCCAAGATTGTAAGGTAGTATGGGAGCCCTTAAAAGAATGCACTGTCTCATCAGTTTTCTCAGAAAACAAAAACTGACCATCAAATGGGAAGTACTCTATGGTCTGTAGAAGCTCAGGAGCTATGACAGAGTTCTGTAACTACCAGGCTTTCCTCCTCATCACACCATAAGGCTGGATGAAGCATCCGCCACATCTAGAGCTGACCTTAAAGACATCTTGCCCACTAGAGAGGCCTCTGCAATAAACGCCTTAAACTCTTCCCTGAAGAATTCTGGTAACATTCTCATAAATTTGTACATGATGTCCCAATTTATAAAGTCATGTTTAGCTAACAATGCTTGCTGGTTGGCAATGTGCATTTGCAATGAGCAGGATCTCTCCCCATCAAATCTAACCTTGTAGACTCTTAGCCTTTACCTTACCTTTACTCTTAGCCTCTTACCTGCCCTGCCATATCCTTTCATTTATTGCACCCCACAACCAGGAGATTAGGGAGTGGATGTGAGAAAAAAACACTTCAAACCCTGAATGGGGATAATATTTCTTGTCAGCATGCTTAGCTGTGGGCATTTTAGAGGCGGGGGTATTCCATAGAGATTTGACAAGCTCCAATATCACTTCATTCATAGGTAGAATGACTCTTCAGAGAGATGAGGATTGAAGAATATCCACTAACTTATGGGTGTTCTCCTGAACAAATTCAGCTTGAATACCCAGTGGTTATATCATTCCTCTCGCGAGGTCTTGATATGATTTAAAATCCTCTGGTACAGGAGAGGAAGCCTCAGGCTCTGTAGCATTGTCTGAAGAGGAAGAAGGGGGAAGTGGAACCACCAGAATCTCTTGCGGTAACACATCTGACTGTATCAAGGGTTCAGATTGCATCAGATCAAAGGAAGCCCCGTCCCCCCTCCAAAGTCTGTGTCTGTAGCACAGGTGGCCTAGCTGGAGCGACTACCAGAGGAACAGGTGATCTAACCGTGGAACGAGTGGACAATTGGGACATCACCATTTGAGGACCCTTCTAGGGATTCCATGGAGGCCACTGTCAGTACGGGTACAGCCAGCAGGAAATAGGCCAGGAAACTTTTTCTCTTCTGCAGAAGCAGTGGATATCCTGGTACTGATGGCAATCCCCAGATGGCTTCAAAAACCTCAGAGAGCGGTACAGTGAAGGAGAGGGAGACATCTCTGCATTTGATCCTGAAGATCCTTCTAAGTAGTCCAGTAGTAATGGAGGAGGCATTCCAGGTGGCGCTAACAAATGGCCTCATCATCCACAGTCCAACAAGCCTGGACTAATGGTGGAACAGTTGAAGGTAACATACAAACAGCACTGAAGCTGGCATCGGTGCAGAAGACAAAATTGGTACTGGACCTGCAAATGTAGACTGTGCTGGAATTGTTGTCAGTATTGAAATGAAATGAAATTAATGGAGATATCCTATCTCCTAGAGATAGAAGGGACCTTGAAAGGTCATCGAGTCCAGCCCCCTGCCTTCACTAGCAGGACCAAGTGTTGATTTTGCCCCAGATCTCTAAGTGGCCCCCTCAAGGATTGAACTCACAACCCTGGGTTTAGCAGGCCAATGCTCAAACCACTGAGCTATCCCTCTCCCCCAAAGATAACACCATGCTGGCAGTGCCCTTGGTACAGAACATTAAACTGATTGAAACTCTGGGCCTTGGGTATGAGGCAGTGCAGACCACAGTGCCAACACCAAGAAGTCTGTCACCAGTGCAGGGGGTGCTGACAACAGTAAAGACGAGGTCACCACAGTCAAATGCTCTTAAATCAGTGGTGAATTAGGAACAGACAGGCACAACAAGTTCACTGCTCCTGATTTGTCAGTAGTGTGGAGACTGTCGGTGCCGACATCACTGTCATTGGTCCCAGATTCCACAGACATTCCTTGGGTGGTACTGAAGTCAATGGTATGAAGTCTAATTGATTAGGCCTCAGAACAGGCAAGAAGGTTGACAGCCCCACTCTATCTTCAAAAAAAGAAGACTCTGAAACCACTCTATCTCGTGTACCAGAAGACTCGCAGTGCCAGTCTGCACTCTCCCTAGACAGGGAGGAGAAATCTCTTCAGACTCTGGAGTACCGCTGGTCCATTTTGTGAGTTCTTTTCTTTGGGGGACCAGAGGAAAAGGAATGATCCCTCTTCCTCCTGGGTGAAGAATCCAAGCCCCAGTCAGTACCAGCTTTGGCACCTGATGATCTGTGGTGATCCCCAGCCCCAAAGCTGGCCTCATCGCCTGCTTCATTAGGTGCTGCTTCAAATGAAAGTTCTTCAACACCTGCATTGTCTTCTTAAAGGACTTGCAAACAGAGCGCCTTTCCTTAATGTGCCCTTCCCCAAGGCACAATACACATAGAGACTACAGGTCACTAGTAGATATAGCAACTCCACACAATGGACAACATTTGAAACCTGGAGAAGCCATTACCCCAGGGTAAACTCTAATTTTAAACTACACCACACTAAACTTACACTGAAGGTACTACTAAACGAGTTCACTATTTATAGACTAAACCACATAAACACTGTGATAACAAAGGTGAACTGAACACTACAATGAACACTCCAACTCAAGCTGCAGGCGGTGAGAAGGAACTGAGTGGAGTCTGGGCACCACCACCCTTATGTAGTTATGGGAGGAGCTATGAGGGCCAGAGGGCACAAGTGCCACCCTGACAGGTGCTGCTAAGCAAAGTTCTCCAGCTTTGGTGCACTGGGCGCACACACACCTGAGTGGAATACACATCTGCAACAGCTCAAAGTAGAGTCTTGAGTGCAGGGGAAGAATATTTCCAACGGAGAATTCCAGCTGTTGAACACCTTACCAGAGGACATTGGGTGGAGTCTGAACTTGACCATGTTCAAGTCTAAATGCAAAACCCACCTCTTTGATAAGGCCTGCCCCAGTAATGGTACCTTCCCAGGTATCTTTTGGTTTTATTATCATCCAGAGAAGTCAAATGATTCTGGAATATGGATGCAAATAATCTGGGGTATGTATTGTCCTAGGATCATCTCTCCAACTTCCTGACTAGCACTTTGGAGCAATCAGAGAAAAGGCTGCCTCTAAATAATCCATCCCATGTTTCATACTGTTACCAGCAAATGCTCACTTTGGATGTACCGTCCCTGCTGTGTGAATACACATACAGTACAAACATGGTCACTACAACTCCTAGTCATCCCAAACTTCTAAGGTTAATTGTCATGACACATCCACAGCAGTTCAAATCAGCTGGGGTGCACTTCATAACAGACTGTGGCCATAAAACATACAGACACCAGCTAATCCAGGGAATACTGCGTCAAAAGCACAGATCTTTATCACTTGAACTAAAGGAGATGATGATTGATTAAATATTGTATTGTATTAGCGCCCAGAAGTCAAGTAGGTTAGATTCATAGATTCATAGATTCATAGATTATAGGACTGGAAGGGACCTCGAGAGGTCATCGAGTCCAGTCCCCTGCCCGCATGGCAGGACCAAATACTGTCTAGACCATCCCTGATAGACATTTATCTAACCTACTCTTAAATATCTCCAGAGACGGAGATTCCACAACCTCCCTAGGCAATTTGTTCCAGTGTTTAACCACCCTGACAGTTAGGAACTTTTTCCTAATGTCCAACCTAGACCTCCCTTGCTGCAGTTTAAACCCATTGTTTCTGGTTCTATCCTTAGAGGCTAAGGTGAACAAGTTCTCTCCCTCCTCCTTATGACACCCTTTTAGATACCTGAAAACTGCTATCATGTCCCCTCTCAGTCTTCTCTTTTCCAAACTAAACAAACCCAATTCTTTCAGCCTTCCTTCATAGGTCATGTTCTCAAGACCTTTAATCATTCTTGTTGCTCTTCTTTGGACCCTTTCCAATTTCTCCACATCTTTTTTAAAATGCGGCGCCCAGAACTGGACACAATACTCCAGCTGAGGCCTAACCAGAGCAGAGTAGAGCGGAAGAATGACGTCTCGTGTCTTGCTCACAACACACCTGTTAATACATCCCAGAATCATGTTTGCTTTTTTTGCAACAGCATCACACTGTTGACTCATATTTAGCTTGTGGTCCACTATAACCCCTAGATCCCTTTCTGCTGTACTCCTTCCTAGACAGTCTTTTCCCATTCTGTATGTGTGAAATTGATTTTTCCTTCCTAAGTGGAGCACTTTGCATTTGTCTTTGTTAAACTTCATCCTGTTTAACTCAGACCATTTCTCCAATTTGTCCAGATCATTTTGAATTATGACCCTGTCCTCCAAAGTAGTTGCAATCCCTCCCAGTTTGGTATCATCCGCAAACTTAATAAGCGTACTTTCTATGCCAATATCTAAGTCGTTGATGAAGATATTGAACAGAGCCGGTCCCAAAACAGACCCCTGCGGTACCCCACTCGTTACGCCTTTCCAGCAGGATTGGGAACCATTAATAACAACTCTCTGAGTACGGTTATCCAGCCAGTTATGCACCCACCTTATAGTAGCCCCATCTAAATTGTATTTGCCTAGTTTATCGATAAGAATATCGTGCGAGACCGTATCAAATGCCTTACTAAGTCTAGGTATACCACATCCACTGCTTCACCCTTATCCACAAGGCTCGTTATCCTATCAAAGAAAGCTATCAGATTGGTTTGACATGATTTGTTCTTCACAAATCCATGCTGGCTGTTCCCTATCACCTTACCACCTTCCAAGTGTTTGCAGATGATTTCCTTAATTACTTGCTCCATTATCTTCCCTGGCACAGAAGTTAAACTAACTGGTCTGTAGTTTCCTGGGTTGTTTTTATTTCCCTTTTTATAGATGGGCACTATATTTGCCCTTTTCCAGTCTTCTGGAATCTCTCCCGTCTCCCATGACTTTCCAAAGATAATAGCTAGAGGCTCAGATATCTCCTCTATTAGCTCCTTGAGTATTCTAGGATGCATTTCATCAGGCCCGGGTGACTTGCAGGCATCAGGTTAGGGCCCCATTGTCTCCTAACTTCTAGTCTAGGGGCCTGTCTGCTGTACCATGTTGCCTCATCTGCCCTTATATAAGTGCTTGCTAACTACTAAATTCATCGCATGTGGATAAATGAATATCTTAGGGCTCTCTGCTAGCCACTAAGTCCACAAACAGCTAAATTATACAAACCTTGGTGTGGCTAGTGCTAGTGCTAGTGCTATCCACTTTGCATTTATTTTGCTTTACTTTTAATAACTTTTACATTTCAGTTTTCTGAAAACATTTTAAGAAGGAAGACTCTTACACAATATATCCTTCCATCTTCCTAGCAGAAGGACCAGAAAAAGCAAAGAGAAATGCTTATATATGTCTCTTTTCTATTATTTTGACCATACTTTGTTAATAATTTTTCCAACTTCTTTGGTTTTTATCCTGACCTGCAGCACTCCCTCACACAAATGAATAGAAGGAGATGCTGAGTTTTAGAGTCTAACCATCTGTATCTCTTCCACCTCATTTGTGAAAAGAGAAAGCTGCAATCATAGTTACAGTCTTGTATAACATTGTTAATAGTTATCAATGTAGTGGGAGTGACTACTATAGTTAAGGTTGCATAACTGTTTTCATTCTAACCCAGAGGTTCCCAAACTTATTTGGCCTACCGCCCCCTTTTCAGAAAAAAAATTACTCAGCGCCCCCCTGGAAATCTACCTTCTTTAAGCGAACAAACAGAAAGATGCAGTGACAAATTTGTGTTCTTTTATGTATCTATATTTCTACCTACGTCCTACAATATAGTAAAGAAAGATGTGTTATTAGAATATCGCCCACGACATCAGGTATACAGTGGTTTTTGCGTAAGATGGCAAAAGACAACCAAACTAAAATACTAATGAAACTAATAAACTGGGTTTTGTTCTTTGCTCAGCATTAGATATATGTATTTGATATTAAATTGTCAAATATCAAACTAAATTTATCAAGAAATAATTAATTAAAAATAATCAATATGCAATTAAAAATCAGTTAATAGTTTTAATTTAGTTTGCCCTTATTTAAATAATTGTTCCTTATTAACACACGCCTTATTTACCAATTAACATAGATGATTCGATAGATATAAATAAATGTTAATAGTTAAGGTTTTTTACGATTTCATTCCCGTTTTCGTTAATATTGTAATAAAAATATGACAAATATATTGACTGTACACTTCAAATAGTACTGTACTGACACAAGCCTGCTACGATTTTATTATTAGTAAGCACTAGAGACACAGAAACGTACGGTAGATATGTAAGAAAATGTATAAACATACTCACGTGTAAATTGCTGTTTTATTGAAACAACAATAATACAATTTGCTTTGTATGTGATCCGTAATCCGTAAAGATCGAAGGTATTGAATATGAATAAAAAATTTTAAATACTTATTGCACTATTGTTAACTGCTTTTTACACAATTAAGAAACAATCTAAATTAGATTTCATACATGTCGCCTATTTATAGTATCATATTGTAAACAAGTCATTACACGCACATATTCCTGCTGATGCATGCTGGACTTCCCGACAATGCGCGACATACTCGCCTGTCAACACTTGCTTGTTAAGAATTGTTGGCGGACTTGACACCTGATCGGTTATAATTTGTGAATTTATTTGGAAAATAAAGTAATCACTACAACTTTAACTCTATGTTACACAACAGATGAAACATGTACGAACGGTTTTTCAAAATTTTCTTATATTCTTTCTTTATGCTTCCACTGCCCCCTTATTTTTATTCAACACCTCCCAATTGCACCCGAGGCTACTACTGCCCCCCTGGATCGTTCCAGCGCCCCCCAGGGGGCGGTATCGCCCACTTTGGGAACCTCTGTTCTAACCCCTTGTTTGAAATGCTTGTAATTTCGGAAATTTTCACCTAGTTGATATTTTCAAGTCTATCCAGAGGTCAGTTTATTTCAGAAAATATGAGCAAAAGCAGTTCAGTCATTTTCGAGTACGAAAGAAAGTGAAAAATACACTTTTCTAGTCCATAGAAAGAATTCTTGCAACCATTTTTAACAGCTCCAGTGCAAAAGCAGCTATGGAAAGTTGAAATTAAGCAAGGAAATAGCCCTCACTGAGTAGAATAGTCTTTGAGTGTTCTGGTGAAAATTGGATTTGCTTGTCTAAGTAATGAGCATTTGAAAATCACACATGGTCTGTACACAGTAGATTTTTAACAGCTATAATGGTATTTTTAATAGCAATCATTTAACACGCACAGGAGCCTTTGCCTCATTTGTTATGCTTCACGTATATACATTTTTGTCATGGACTCTGGTTGTGTGGCATATGCAATAGTATGATGGTATGACAGAAGTGGTTACATTTCAATGGTGAATAAAGTGTTTTTTACTGTTTGTAAATCACCCTGGGATCCCTCAGGGTGAAAAGTGCTATAGAAATTCAAGTTACAAAATTATTACATAGCTATAGAAAAGTAAAACTAAGAGTTAGCCAGGCATAGGAATAATAACCAACCATAGGTATTTTGAAGATGATGTACAAGAAAACAAATCAGAAATTGAAATATGGATTAAAGTTTCACTTAATCTGGTCTGTATGTAACTGTGGACTGACCACAACCATGTTAAGGCAGCATTCAACTTCTCTGTAAAACATTTGCTGGTCCACAGGAAGAGTTTGTTGCATTAAGTAATTTATGGGGTGCTAAGAAGTTCCTTAAGCTATTATTAAAAACATACAAAATCTTCCCTGGTTAGAATTCTAGTAACTCAGACTTCTAACTAAGCAGAACTGATAGGGCAGCCTTTTGATGTTTAATGAGTTCTGCAGCAGATGTGAGATGTGATAGACAGGGGAGCCTTGGTGATTTAGTGCTCATGAAACGAAATGATGAGATCCCCTCCTGAAAAAGAAAATGTAGCTAAAAAGGACAATTTTTTTCTTCTTTTTCAGCCCATGTGTTTTTGATTTCCTCACCCCGTGCCTCTCAGTGCTGGCTCATTTCCATTCAAACACACACAGAACACTGAAAACTAATTAGCCTTGGATACAGCCACAGGAAGTTAGGCTGCCAAGTCCCCTTTCCCCCACAATTCCTCAACTTTCTCAGCTTGCCTCAGGCCAAGGGCCTTGAACTGGGCCTCTCTGTGTAGGTTGCCAGGTCTAATTTTACAATTTCCCTTCACCTTATCAAGTGCCCCAGGCCTGACAAGGGGGAAAGGATCAGAGCCAATGTTGTGTTGTGGGCCTTTCTCCCTCACACCCAGTCCCCACCCACCTTTTTTCTTTTCTGCATCAACTTTGGGAGCCTTGCTCATATCTAGTTTCTCTGTTGACTTGTTAATCTGACCTTTGCTAATGCTTTTTAAAGGAACCAAAGAGAACTTCACCGTCTTGTAAAACTTAAGAATCCTCCTTCTCCCAGACTTTTCTTGAAGGTTAACAAATTTTCCCAAGAGTCAAAGCACCGCAGGTGTCAACCATTCTCAAGCATCTCATTTCAAAGTAGAACCCACTGCAATCCCAATGCAAGAAGCCAGATCCTGATTAGAGAGACGCAGCAGGCTGAATGCCAGCATTCAGTGGGCAGAGACACTACCTATGCAACATACTAGAAATTATCTGCTTCTTTCAGAGTGGCTGGGAAGTTATGTTTTAAAAGAAAAAACAAATTGTCAGAGTCAGGAAGGAGACATGGGTTCTTTTCCTGTGTGACCTTGAGCAAAAGTCACTTCAGCTCTTGGGAACTCAGTTTCCCTATTCATAAGATGGCAATAACATTACTTTCCCACCTTTGTAAAGTGCCTTGAGATCCATGGATGAAAAGCACTATATATGTATTGTTATTTATTGGTTGTCTCAGCAGAGAGGGCAAAGATGGAAAAACTCTTGTGAAGTGAATTCTCTTCTTAGCCATAGAGATGGTCCTTCCATGTCAGAATGAAGACCATAGGAACATAGGAATTGACATTCTGGATCAAACTGAGGTCAATCTAGTGTACTGTCTCTGACAGTGGCCAGAACTAGATGCTTCAGAGGAAGATGTAAGGTAATCAGCCCCCAACATTAGGTCTCATCCTTATATCTAAAAAAGATTAGCTTAAACCCTGAAGCATGTGGTTTAAGTATTCCTTCCACACAATATATAAAAAATTATGATAATGCTGGATATTCTTGATATCTATGTAAATGTCCAATCCCTTTTTGAATCTTGCTAAGTGCTTAGCCTCAACAACTTCCTATGGCAGTGATTTCCACAGTTTAATCACACATTGTGTGAAAAAGTATTTCCTTTTCACTGCCATTAGTGGGAGGCATATGGGGAAACCTGCAATGCCACCACCTGTGCTGTACTTCCCCTGGGAATAATAAACATTGATCTTCAGTCCACAGGATTGTTAATCTGACATCTTTCATCAGCACTAAATTAACTTTTAAAAGTTTTCAAAAGAACTAAAGCAAAATATTAATATAAGTATTGAGAAAACCTAGGGTTGAGAAGGAAGAAGATGCTCCATGAAAAGCATTCTATTGTATGTGGAGACAATTCTGAATTCTGACAATTTTTTAGACAAAAATGTCACTGGCATTTAGGCTATTAGCTCTTTGGGACAGGGATTGTCATTTTTTTCTGGCTTTTTACAGTGCCTAGCACAATAGGGCCCCCGCCCGGTTGGCCTATAGGTGTTACCACAATGTAGGTATTTAACAATAATAATATGCTTTGGGCAAGGATGACATCCTGTGTTTTCTTATTTCTCTCATTTTTATATTTCTAGGGGTATTTTCAAGAAAACAGCCTCTTTGTTTTCATCCCTCACTGATGTCAGAACTCTTGTTTATGTTTATCACATCACTAGTAGATGTGTGGAGCAGGGCTTAAATTCAACCAGAGCCATCCTGAGCAGAGCACTGGTAAATATTTTCAAACCCACAGAAGCCCCAGCGCTTCCCACAGGGCTTCAGCTCCAAGCCCCCGCACCTCTCATGGGGATTCAGCCCTGAGCCCTGGCTTGCTCCACGGGGCTGAAACCCTGAGCTCCGGGGCGCCCGCAGGGCTGAAGCCCCAAGCTCTGGTGTGCCTTGTGGGGCTGACCCCTGAGCCCCAGGGCTCCAGGAAATACTCTGTGAGAATTTAAGCCCTACTGTGGAGACTGTGATTTCAGGTAAGGAATAAGTAGCAGGGCTAGATGAATCCCAGGGGAGATGATTCTGTTTTTATGTTTGTTTTAAATAAATGGAGGAAAAGAAAGACAGAAAATGTGATAAGTGAGCAGAGTTGTCTCTGTAAAATGGGAAAATTTCAAGATGATATTAGCTAGAGATTGGCTAAAAATGGTCTAAAATTCTGAGGCATTCGGATTCAGAATTCCGAGTCAGCTCATTATGGAAAATGAGGTTAACTGCAAAGTTAATTCCTAGATTCTAAGGCCAGAAGACAACAGAAGTACATTTACATCTAAGGTAAACAAAGTGATTAGGCCAATAAAACAAGCAAATTGACCAGAGGATGAGGAAGACACTATAGTGTCTACACACCAGAAGGGGAGAGGAATTTTGTCTGGGTTTACTTTGCAAAGAATACATTTCAAAATTTAACTGGACTATAAAAAGAAGCTTGGGCTAGGCAGTTTAGATTCTGAATGTCCCCAAAATACCTATGTGGGTGAAATGAGACAATCATTATGCTCTCGAATTAACTCACATGGGAAAATGATAAAAGACAAAAACACCCTATCGCCTGTGGGTGAACACTTTTCACAAAGCAATCACTCTATATCTCACCTATCAGTTCTCATCCTCACAGGAAACCTGAGCAACACTTTCAAAAGACAAGCCTGGGAGCTAAATTCATAACTTTGTTAGACACTAAAAATCATGGGCTGAACAGAGACACTGGAATTATGATTTATTACGGCAATCTGTAACACACTAACCTCCCTTTTTTCCCCTATGATTGCATAGATCTTAATGGGCCACTCTGCCTTGAACAGTCCCTTAGAATATGTGCTAACTACTTATGCTAAACAATCTGTTCCATTTTGCATTTAGCTGTGGTGCTCAGAATACTTTTCCCAGACCAGAAGAAGAGCTCTGTGAAGGCTTGAAAAATTGTCTCTCTCACCAACAGAAGTTGGTCGAACAAAAGATACTACCTCCTCCTCCTTGTCTCTAGGGGAAAGGTATCTTTAGCTCCCAGGGTTGGCTTTGCCTTTGGGATATGTTGCTTCCCGAGCCTACACGTCTGGGTTAGGATGTTGCATGGAGCCTGGTGTCTCTGATCTGGGTCCAGGTACAAGCTTTGGTTTTGGAAAGCAATAATCTCTGTCACAGAAATTTCTTTTTGCTTTATTCTTGTGGATACATTCTGTAGATTATACTTTACATAGCACGTTCCTGTTGCATTAACCACAGTGGATCATGTAGGGATCTGCACTGAGTAAGAAAAGGCTGCATAGATAAGAAGATGAAGATCATATATATACAGGTTTATTTAACAGGAAGGCTCTTATGTTTTATTGCAAATTCATGGCGTGAGGGCTAAGGCAGCAGTAAAGGATGCCAACTTAGTGATAAAAGGAAAGCTTTCTTCCTCTGAGATTCTCAGGTCTGGTCTCCTCAGAGATGACCATGTGCCTCCCCACTAACGTTGTTCATCAGTTTCAAAGAGCTGCTAGCTACAATATTAGTGTTTTCTCTCACAGGGACAAGAATCTTGATAAAATTGACTGTCCAAGGTTTTTTCTGCATCCATAGCAGAAATGTGAAAGTCATGCTGGAAAGAGGAAACATCAGAATCTGAGCATTTCAGCTCAGAACACCTCTCACATAATCTCCTTTTCAGAAATATACAGGAGTGGATCAAAATGGACAACTGACCCCAAAATGTTAATTGTGAAGGAAACACTGTAACTATGGTTAAGCCAACTTGGGCCTTGATTTTGAATGGGACCTTAATCAGGATTCCCTCTTTACACCTGCAGTTTTGTAAATGAGCTCATTTAGATATACAACTACCTGATAGTGCCCTCATACCAGGTACTTGGGCATTAAAATGACCTACTTTGCACTTGCATATAATTCTGGATTCAAACTTCTGCTCTTAAATTGTAAACACAGAAGGAAGCCCAGGTTTTAAAAATCTGGAACTTGCAATTAGAGCTGGTTGGAAAATGGGAGGAAAAGAGTGTCAGAAAACGTTGACTTTCCAGCAAAAAACTAAAAACCTGACAACCAACCATTTTCTGCTAGAAATGATAAAAATTAAACTTTCAGCTACCAAAAAAAAAAGATATGGGCTGGAAATTTCGTTTTCAGTTTTTTTGATTTTCAGATGAAAATGTGAACACTTTTGAGCAAAACGGACACTTTCTTCAAAACTATTATTTTAGATGAAAACCCATTTTTTGTCCTCAAAAAAGTTTAAATTGAAAGTTTTTAACCAGCTCTATTTGCAATCATCTGTATGTCACAACTCTGATATCACTGGAGCAATGCTCTATGGACTCTAATGAGGTATAAATTCTCCCTTGACTCTGTAGCTATGAAATTGGGGTTGACTTTAATTGGTACAATTTTTTCTTCCTCTGGTCTTCAGGGCTCAACCTGCCTGTGATAAGAGCTCTGAAAAGTGAAATGTGCTAGGAGCATACATGTTAGAGTAATAGACATAACACATGTCAATGTCCCCACTTACATGCTCTACCTAATCTAATCCTACTAATGCTAGAGATGCCCCTTGTGACAGTCTCCTCAGGACAGCCTAGAACCATAAATGTGTTACTCCTTTGCCTTAGTAAGTGTGAGCTTTGCTGAGATTAGATGGTGTATCAGCTCCCTTCCACACCAATCTGCCTGCTTCACCAGCAAAATCCTGGAGACTCTGTCAGTCTCAACTCGGTCTTCCAGGTAATCTGTGAACCCCTGAGTTCCTCAGAGATGGCTCTCTGCAGTGTCCAATCCTTCTCACTGGACATTCAGAAATTATTAAATTCGCTGCCTTCAGCAAGACAGTTTACATACCAGCCTGTTAGGTTAGCTGAGGACTCACTTTTTGCTTCAATATAACCACACTGAGATGGCTTATAGGAAAATGAAGAATATGTTTATTAGTAAAGAATAGAGATTTAAATCATACTAAGTAAGAGAAAAAGAGACAGGTAGAGTTACAAACAAAACAAAATAAAACATGCTTTCCAGTGGCTAAAACTTTATTTTAGCAAGTTACAATCTTTGACTAAGCTGTTTTTTCACTTACATCAGGATACCAGCATATCTAGCCCTGCAGGCCAGAGGATCCACCTTCTCAGAATCAGACTGTGCTGACCCCTCTGTTGCCTAAGTGATGGATAACAAAGGGGTTCTCTCCCCTGGATGAGCTGGGCTCCTGGCTGGTCTACAATTCCCATGGTGTATCTCCCACTGTCTGCCTTCTTGCTGAGTTGCTGTGCTACATAATGGGAGTCCCACGCCTACAGCACATCATGGGAAATCTAGTCTGGTTGAGAAGCCAGGACCAAAGGGGGAAAAGGGCTCTGCAGTGGCATGTCGGAATAGAAATTTTTGATTTTCAGCCAAAAATTTTCAGTTTTGGACAGAAAATTTTGGGATTTTGGCCATTAAAGTTTTCAGTTTTCAGGTGTTTGGGTCTTTTTGGTCAAAAAAAAACAAAGTAGTTTGTTTAGTCAAAAATCCAATTTTCTATCAAGTAACAATTTAGACAAATTTTTTTTGACCAGCTCTACAATTATATTGTTAGCTCTTTGGGAAGTCAGTGCAAATTAGGTGCATAAGTGTCATTTGAATCTTTCAAAACAGTTTGCATGGTGTACAATTACATGGCATAATATTGTCAGAATCACAAGGTCAATCTTATAGTGTGCCATGGTGCATTATTCTATACTACGACATATATTATGTGCATACTGTGTGTACTTTGCTCCAGGGGAATTTGAAGATCAGTGTTGGTATCATACTTTGTGGATGGATGATAAGGCTGCAAGGGAGCAGATGCATCTGACATCTGATATTATATGGGCGCATGATACAATGCTATGCTTGGAAAGTTCCAACCTAGCACATTGTGTGAGCTATCACAAACAAATAAATAATAATAATATGGCTCTGAATGGGGCATGCAGGTGTACCCACACACCTCCTGGGTGCGGTGTTCTGTCCCATCTAGTGGCACCAAGACCACTTAGAGATTGTTACATGAGTCTGCTCTACAGCCTTAGCTAACAGCATTTGGTAGAGGCTCATGCACTAAGCTCCGGAGGCCCCAGGTTTGATCCTGCCCACCGATGAGCAGGGTCTGTTACACAGGAACTACTGAAAGTAAGCAGCAGGTAAGGTGCAGTGTGAAAAATAGACAGAATGGTAGGGCTTGAGTAAAATTAATTGGTGACACAACTGATACCAGAAAAAAGGCGGTTTTGTGTTATAGCACAAACCGTGGGGTTTTGTCTGGTGTGTCACTGTTACTTTAGACACCCAATTTTGAGGACTTATCTATCTATCTGTCTACCTACCTACCTACACACACACAAATATAATCTTTTACTTTATAAGCACTTGGAATAATTTAGTATAAAATACAAAATAACTTCCAAATGCCTCGTGTTGACTAAACTGACCTGAGAACATAGGGAGGATAGCAACTTCCTTTTCTTAAAAACAAAATGGAAAATGTCATAATTCCCCAAGCGGATTTAAAAATAGATTTTTTTAAAAAATGCATCTATCAGATCAACCCCTCCCATGTCAATACATCATGCAAGGAGCTAGTCGTCTCCACAGTAATTGGTTTCCATCATGCTGCATCATTTAAGGGATGAGAAAGCATGCTCTGCTGAATGCAGAACTTCCTTTCCTCTCTGGTTTAATTGCATTTCTGTTCTCCGCATTACATAACTTTAGAAGCATATTATAAATATTGTCCTGCATCATAGATCATGTTTATGCTTTATACAGCATTTTTATTCTGACAGATCTCAGAGCATTTGCAAACCAGGCAAATTAAAAAAAAACCTCCCCTTCCCCCTTATTTTAAAGCCATTTTGCTTTTATTTGCAGAAATCCATTTCTGTCATGATCTGTGGTATTTTATCTAGAACAGTCACTCTGCAGAGTCAATTTTGAGAGGTTTGATTAAAATAAACTGTAAGTTTTAATGAGACAAAATATATTTATTGACAAACATGATTTAATTCCGTTGTTTTTGTTTTATTTTAAATTCAAGAAAAAATCGTGGCTGACTCCAACCCAGAATGAGGTAAATCATATTAATAATAGTGGGGATAGCCACACTAAGAATCCAGGCAGATGTGGGGAATAAACAATTTAACCTTATGCCTTGTACACACTTGTTTTTCTTTCTTCTTTGGAGGTGGGAGTTTTAGACATGCATCCAAAAGTACAACCTTTAATGAGTCTCTGGAGGAATGGGGTTCCAATCCCTGCACTGTAGCTTTGGTTCCAAGAGGCCTGTTTTCTGGCTTAGATTCTGCTGCAGCTGAAATCTCCCATGAACAGCTTAGAAGATTTTTACATTATCAAACCCCCATCTGGAACCTCATCTGGATCTAGATATGGACACTGCCTCCTCCTCAGCCCATCTCCAGTAAGTTTAAAAACCAGACTAGCTTAGACCAATAACAACTGGGAATCCAGGCAGGGTTAGAGTAACTGGGTCACAGGCCCTTGTATGATGGAAAATTGAAAATTGTTGGCAAAATAAAAATTTTCTGTCGAAAATTCAGATTTTTCCAGAAACTGCATATTCTTTTGGAAAATCATGTGTCTATCTTTGAGAGAATCCACCAGATAACAGCCCAGAGACTCCATCATGTGTGTGTGCCAAGGGTTTAAGGTTTTTCATATATATTGAAATATGGAGAATATGTGTGTTGCCCCATGGTACAATAGCTCTGCAGCTCTAGTCACATAGGATCTGAGGAATAATCTCTGGACACTTTTGTGGGAGCCAGAATCAGGAGAGAAAACTTCCATCCTATGTTCCCCATATGGCTTTTAAGTGCTGTCTACCACATGACATCATCTAAGTGGCCTCAGTCCTGGCTTCCTTCCCCCCTCCCCCCCAGAACAGAAGCCTTAATGAATTAGCTGGTGAATTTCAGCATTTATTCAGGAGCACTGAGTCATCTTTTCATAATTTGTTACAAATATTAAATTGCAGAGCTGTTTTCTGTGTTTTTATTTTAGTGGGAAGCCTGCAATTACGGTTAATGCTTTGTTACTTATTCTGTGACATGTGGTAACACTACAGAGAATAAAGACCAGGAAACACATGGAGCTGACAGGCAGGACCAATCATTTGCTCTTTGCCAACTGGGCTGCATATATGTTTCTGGCAGCTAGCTGCGTGACACTTCAGGTTCCCTCCCTTGTCTTTCCAAGAGTAACACAGATTTTTTTTCCCCCTGCAAAGGAAAAATGAAATCATAACATTTACGTCCTACCCCCCTGCAAAAAAAAAAAAAAAAAAAAAGTCATTTCCCTCATTCCAAGGCATCTGAAGGAGATAAAGTGGCTGGTTTAAGAACTGGTGTTCATAACTCAGAATTGCTGCAGACCATATTATTAATGGATGCTTTGACACATCAATTACTCACTTGATATATTTGAGGTAAAATGATGTGAACGTATTTTGTTTTCTTTAAAAAGTGGTGAGCATTAGAACACTACAAGAATAACTTTTGTTGCCAATTTGTAACACTTGAATTTATACAAATATAACAAACATGGTTGAGCTGTTTCTACACAACAGCTGTTATCACAACACAACCATATGCCAACCAAGTTTGTGCATCCACATATACTACACTGCCTAACAAGAATGTGCATTTTGAGAAAATCTAGGTGGTCCTCTCATAATGCCGGGGAGATGCATAAGGAGCTGCAGTAGCCGCCTGTATGGCAACTCATAGGTTCATATATTCCAAGACCAGAAGGGACCATTGTGATCTAGACTGAACTCATGTACAACACAGGCCATAGAACTTCCCCACATACATTCCTAGTACATATTTTTTAAGAAAATCGTCCAATCTTGATTTAAAACTTGTCAGTGATGGAAAATCCACCATAATCCTTGGTAAGTTGCTGCAATGGTTAATTACTCTCACTGTTAAAAATTTACACCTTATTTCCAGCCTGAATTTGTCTAACTTCAACCTTCAGTTACTGGATTGTGTCATACCTTTCTTTGCAAGATTGAAGAGCCCATTATTAAATATTTGTTCCCCATGTAGGTACTTATAGACTATAAACAAATCACCCCTCAACCTTATCTTTGTTAAGATAGATAGATTGAGCTCTGTAAGTCTCTCACTGTAAGGCAAGTTTTCTAATCTTTTAATCATTGTCCTGGCTCTTCTCTGAACCCTCTCCAGTTTATCAACCCTCCTTCTGAACTGTGGACACCAAAACTGGACATGGTATTGCAGCAATGGTCACACCAGTGCCAAATACAGAGGTAAAATAAGTTCTCTACTCCTACTCAAGATTCCCCTGTTTATGAATCCTAGGATCATATTAGCTCTTTTGGACATATTGTCACACCGTGACCTCATGTTCAGCTGAATATCTGCCACAACCCCCAATTCTTTTTCAGTCACTGCTTTCCAGGATAGAGTCCCATATCCTGTAAGCATGGCCTACTTCTTTTTTCCTAAATGTACATATACATTTACATATTACCATATTAAAACGAATATTATTTGCTGGTTCCCAAATGATCCAGATGGTTCTGTATAAGTGTTCTGTCTTCATCATTATTTACCACGCCTCCAATTTTTGTCTCATCTGCAAATTTTATCAGTGTTGATTTTATGTTTTCTTCCAGGTCATTGATAAAAAAGCTAAACAACACAGAGCTAAGACATTATCCCTATGGGACCCCAATAGAAACACATCCATTCAATGATGATTCCCTGTTTACAATTACTTTTTGAGACCTGTGAATTACCCAGCTTTTAATCCATTTAATATGTGCCATGTTAATTTTATATCGTTCTAGGTTTTCAATCAAAATGTCATGTGATACAAGGTCAAATGCCTTTCAGAAGACTAACTATATTACATCAACAGTATTACTTTATCGAACAAACTTGTAATCTCATCAAACAAATATATCAAGTTAATTTGACAGGATCTATTTTCCATAAACCCATGTTGATTGGCATTACTTATATTACCCTCCTTTAATTCTTTATTGCTTTAGTCCTGTATCACCCACTCCATTGAACAAGCTTCAACACCTAGAGCTCTACCAATATATTGTAATGATTAGTGTAGACAGCCCCTCTAGGTGGTACTGTATCTTTTTCTTAGTGTTGAATTGTTGTCTTGCTTTGATATTATATTGTTATTGTATCAAATGGGGTGGAGACCTGGAAGAGGAGGGTTGTAGGAAGTTCTGAGTCCTGCCTGTGTGTGCTGGAGTTGGTAACTGCAGTGTTTCAATAAAATCTCTGTGATTCTGTAAGTGAGTATTACAACTGATGGCAGCGGCTTTAAGATGGCAAAACCACTTTTGCTTGAGCAGAAGTTTACTGGTCATGCAGATGAGACTGGACTCTGTGAATACTTGACAGACTTTGAGCTGTTGCTCTCTGTCAATGAGCGGACTGATGAGAAAAGAGCACAATACCTAGCAGGGTTTTGGGGAGGTGATGCCAGAACATTTTACCAGCAGCTTCCCGGTGTAGTTCATGGTTCTTATGGACAGCTATGCAAACATTTATACAACCACTATGAGGGGAGATTGGCCCCTTTTGAAACACTGGAAGGAATGGCCAGCCAGGAGGGGGCAGGGAGGGGAACCCCTGCATAGTTATTTGTATGTATTGAGAATACTGTTAGATAGGGCTTTCTCTGCACCACCCTGGCAGAGAAGTGGCTCAAGTGAAGCATAAACTCCTGCACTGAATCTGGAGCTGCCAGTGCAGAGAGGGTCTGTGCCCAACAGGGCTGGCTCTAGGCACCAGCAAAACAAGCTGGTGCTTGGGGCGGCACATTTTTAGGGGCGGCATGGCCGGCGCCAGAATGCCACCCCTAAAAATGTGCCCCGGCCGCCCTAGCTCACCTCCGCTGCTGCTGCCACGGCACGCGAAACAGCTGATTCGCGCGCCGCTACTTGCCCTCCCTCCCAGGCTCTCAAGCAGCGGCGCACAAATCAGCTGTTTCGCGCGCCGCGGCGGCGCGGGGTCTCCCCCTCCCTCCCAGGCTCTCAAACCTGGGAGGGAGGGGGAGATCCCGAGCGGCCATTTTGCGCGCCTCTGCTCCCCCTCCCTCCCAGAGAAGCGGCGCCCGCGCCGCGGCCACTCGGAGCCTCCCCCTCCCTCTCAGGCTCTCAAACCTGGGGGGGGGGAGCCCCTAAGTGGCCGCGGCGCGGGCGTCGCTTCTCCCCCTCCCTCCCTCCCTCCTAGGCTTGGGAGCCTGGGGGGAGGAGGCAGGGCTGGGGATTTGGGGAAGGGGCGGAGTTGAGGCGGGGCCGGTGGTGGGGTAATTAAAGAACGGGGGAGGGCAAAATTGTTTTTGCTTTGGGCGGCAAAAATCCTAGAGCCGGCCCTGGTGCCCAATGGCAAGCTATGACAGAATCCCATGTGAAAAGTCAGTTTATAAACAGTTTAAAAGAGGAACATCATAACTTGCTTCATAACCCAACCCCTCACTGGGTTTCAGAGCCCAGGCTCCAGCTCAGGTGGGAACATCTACACTGCGGTTTTTAGCCCTGTACCATGAGCCTCGCAAGCCCAAGTCAGTTGTGGGCTCTCAGATTCACTGCTGCGGAGGGTTTTTGTTTGTTTGTTTTGCAATGTAGCTGTAGGTGCCTGGAGACACTGATGGCTGAAAAATCACAATGATGTTGCACCCCGGATCTGAAATAAGTCTGATCTATGGAGAACCCTCAGTGCTGAAAAGAAACACAATGTCATGCAGGGATTAAACTGGTGACTATTAATCATCAGCCCCCTGCAAGTAACAGGAGAAATCCAGCTTCCATTGAACACGGGGTCTCTGCATACTAAATAGTCTTTTGTTGCATTGACCAATATTGTTAGTGCTGCCATACTAGGAGCAATTTCACCCAAGTGAATCACAAGAACTCCTGGGGTGTTAATCAGACAAACTTATCCCTGGGCAATATTCAGCTACTAGCTGGATATGGGTAGGAGGAAGTGTGGATCCTGGGGAGCAACTTTTGGGGGCTTAGAAGTGCCTCTGCCATGCCTACAAGGTGGCAGAGAGGAACTGCTCCCTGTGATGTCTCAGAATAAAGTTGTGGTGAAGCCAGGTCATCATGCAATAATATCCCTAAGGATACAGGTCTGTTGTAGTGAACCTGTAGGAGTGTTTGAAGCTACCTGTAGCCAGTCAAGAATACTGCTCAGCAGAACTCTGTTTAGAGCTGGACCAAAGGATGAGTTCTGAGTAAAAGCAATTAATGTGATTGATCCAAAAGTGCAGCTAGTGAAAAAACAGACCATGAGGATAATGTGCAAAGTAACTGGTGTCTGAAAGCCTCTCACAGTGGCAGAGGTCAAAAGCTGTGAAGCCCCAGACAGTAAAAGTGCTAGGGGTTGACTTTGAAAGGAAGCAATTAGAACAACTGCTCTTAGGATATGCTAGTGTGTTCTCCAGGAATAGTGAAGACCTTGGGAGATATGCCTGATCACAATACTGAATCGTGCTTAAGCCAGAGAGTGTTCATGTGAGGCAGTCCCCACACTGGATTCATGTCACAGTGAACAAGAAGTTAAATGGCATGCTGGAAGATAGCCTGACTGAGCAGTCTATATCACTTTAGGCACTCCCAACTGCAACTGTAAAAAAAACCCATGGAGACTAGAGGACATGCATTGAATACAGGAGACTAAAGGTATGTCTACACTTTGATACCAAGTCTCAGAGCCCAGGTCAGCTGATTTGGGCTCACAGAGCTCAGGCAGTGGGGTTATAAAATTGCAGTGTAGATGTTTGGGCTCGGGCTGGAGCCTGGACTCCAAAAACCTTCCTGCCTTTTAGGGTCTCAGAGCTTGGGTTCCAGCCCAAGCCCACATATATAAACTACAATTTTATAGCCCCGCAGCCCTAGACCTGTAAGCCCAAATCAGCTGACGTGGGCCATTTATAGCCATGACACGGGTCTTTCATTGCAGTGTAGACACACCCTTAATTTACAGACCATTAAAGATAGCTACACACTTAGCAGACACAATGGATAAAATGTCAGGAGCAAAATATTTTTCTAGTTTTGGTTTTGTATTCAGATACCCTCAGATTAAAGAAAAACTGCCTTTTTGACACCCTTTCTGTTGTTTCAACTCTGAGATTCTTTTTGAACTCATGAATGCCCTAGGGATGGTTCAGAGGGTAGTGAATGATCTAACCCATGTTTTGAGAACTGAAGATATCCTCATGTACTCGGATGACTTCATTTGTTTCCATAGACATGGGTGGAACATCTGGTAGGAGTGGAAAGGATTCTAAAGCTTTTCAAAAAGTCAGGGTTTAAATTTGCAGGAAACAAATGTCAGTTTGCAAGGAGTTGCACCCCCTTCCTTGGACATATAGTTTGTGAGGATGAGTTTGAATCCCAGCCCGTGAAACAGAACATTATAAAGGACTGGAAGATTCCTACAAACCTGGAGGGGGTACAGCAGTTTGTGGGCCTCTGTGGATTTTATAGGAGATTTGTACAAAATTTCAGAGTGGACAGTGCAATTATACCAACTAACTAAGAGCAACTTAGAACACCAACAAGCATTTAAGTCACTGAAAGAAGGACTTCTAAACCATGCCGGGTATAAATTCCCAGATCCACCTTGTTCACTTCTGGTAACCTGTGATGACTCAAAGGCTGTTGTCA
This sequence comes from Trachemys scripta elegans, assembly GCF_013100865.1. Lineage (NCBI taxonomy): Eukaryota > Metazoa > Chordata > Testudines > Emydidae > Trachemys > Trachemys scripta. Next base: position 141,654,566 of record NC_048298.1, on the reverse strand, counting down.
GATTTTCTCTGGAACAAATTGATGAATTTAGGAGGCACAGACTGGTGGCTTTTGGGGGTCATAAATTAAATGGAGAGGGAAACCAAGTATTTGGCTACAGCAATGAAGAGTACAGCTATTCAGTAGGCTCAAGGTACAGAATTCACAATGTACCTTAGACCATAATCCGCTGCAGTGGTTCCTTACAAAGCACAACCCAAAGGACACCTGTGGAGATGAATTCACAACTGTCTGAATTCACCATATACTTGGAAAGAAAATGTGGACGCAGATGTTCTCTGCTGGATGATGGCAGTGAGAATAGACTCAGACTAGTCTTGTGACATCACAGGCAAGAACAGTCTAAGGGTATGTCTACACTACAAGAGTAGTTCGATTGTACTTAAATCGAATATGTGGAATCGATATTACAAAGTCAAACATGTGTATCCACACTAAGGACAGTAATTCGACTTTGTGAGTCCACACTAACGGGGCAAGCATCGACATTGGAAGCGGTGCACTGTGGGCAGCTATCCCACAGTTCCCGCAGTCCCCACTGCCCATTGGAATTCTGGGTCGAGCCCCCAATGCCTGCTGGGGAAAAAATGTGTCGAGGGTGGTTTTGGGTAACTGTCGTCATCCAACCGTCACTCCCGCCCTCCCTCCCTGAAAGCGCCGGTGGGCAATCAGTTTGCGCACTTTTCTGGTGAGTGACAGCGCGGACGCCACAGCACTGCAAGCATGGAGCCCGCTGCGACCATCACTGCAGTTATGGCCGTTGTCAACACCTCGCACCTTATCATCCACCTTTTCCAGAGGCAGATGCTGAGAAATCGGGCGAGGAGGCTACGGCAGTGCGGTGAGGACATGAAGTCTGAGAGTGGCACAGACCTCTCACAAAGCACGGGACCCTGCGCCGTGAACATCATGGTGGCAATGGGTCATGTTGATGCTGTGGAACAGCGATTCTGGGCCCAGGAAACAAGCACGGACTGGTGGGACCGCATAGTGCTGCAGGTCTGGGATGAATCACAGTGGCTGCGAAACTTTCGTATGCGGAAGGGAACTTTCCTGGAACTTTGTGAGTTGCTGTCCCCTGCCCTGAAGCGCAAGGACACCCGGATGCGAGCAGCCCTGGCTGTCCAGAAGCGAGTGGCCATAGCCCTCTGGAAGCTTGCAACGCCAGACAGCTACCGGTCAGTCGCGAATCACTTTGGCATCGGCAAATCTACCATGGGGGTTGCTGTGATGCAAGTAGCCAACGCAATCGTTGAGCTACTGATCTCAACGTCCAGGTCATCATAGATGGCTTCACCGCGATGGGATTCCCAAACTGCGGTGGGGCTATAGATGGAACTCACATCCCTATCCTGGGACCGGACCACCAGGCCAGCCAGTACATTAACCAAAAGGGCTACTTTTCAATGGTGCTGCAAGCACTGGTGGACCATAGGGGACATTTTACAAACATCAACGTAGGATGGCCAGGCAAGGTTCATGACGCTCGTGTTTTCAGGAACTCTGGTCTGTTTAGACGGCTGCAGGAAGGTATTTACTTCCCGGACCACAAAATAACTGTTGGGGATGTGGAGATGCCTATAGTGATCCTCGGGGACCCAGCCTACCCGCTAATGCCCTGGCTCATGAAGCCCTATACAGGCGCCCTGGACACTGAAAAAGAACTCTTCAACTAGCGTCTGAGCAAGTGCAGAATGGTGGTGGAGTGTGCTTTTGGATGTCTCAAGGGGAGATGGAGAAGCTTACTGACTCGCTCTGATCTCAGCGAAACCAATATCCCCATTGTTATTGCAGCTTGCTGTGTGCTCCACAATCTCTGTGAGAGCAAGGGGGAGACCTTTATGGCGGGGTGGGAGGTTGAGGCGAATAGCCTGGCTGCTGATTACGCCCAGCTAGACAGCCGTGCGATTAGAAGAGCCCAGCGGGACGCGCTGTGCATCCGGGAGGCTTTGAAAGCTAGGTTCCTGAGTGAGCAGGGTAACCTGTGACTATTACGTTTGTTTAAAGAGAAGCTGAACCTGCCCCCATTTCTTTACCCACTTATCCTCTCCAGCTACATGCCCCGTTCACCCCATCCCCCCTCCTTCCAACACATGTTTAAAAATAAAATAAATGGAACTTTGTTAATGAACACTGTTTTCTTTATTAGGGATTTCGCGGTAAAGTGTTGAAACTGGGACGCAGACTGTGGTGGGGAGCGGGCGTAGTGATGGAAAGAACGCTTCTAAACTCGAGGAATGACAGGCTCCTGCTCCTAGAGCGGTCCGCAGTGGTGGTTGTTTCAACGGAGCCTGCCACCCCTCCTTTTCGGGACTTTGTGTGTGGGGGCTATGTGACTTTGTGGCAGGGGAGGACAGTTACAGATCCCCTGCTGCGTGGCTCTGTGATCCATGATAAGGACCGCTGCATAAGATCTCTATCCGCCCTCCCCCGCCACAAAGTCACATGCCCCCTCCCTCCCCCCACACAGAACATGAAAACCACCTCCCAGACTGACCAGGGTGCCTAGTGACTGCTATATGTGTGTGACCTTCTGCTGAACCTGCCCCCATGTCTGTACCCTGGTAAAGGTGACTGTCCTCTCCAATTACCAACCCCTTCCCCCCCTTCAAACACACTCTCCCCTAAAAGAACATGATGGAAACAGTAATTAACAGAAACATATTTTTTATTAACAACAACACAGTTAGGGGATGAAACTGGGACGGGGGCTTGGGTGAGGCGGGAAGGATAGGACTTATCAAATTTTGGGGAATGAGAGCCTTCTGGTACTTGAGCGGTCTGCAGGGGTGGAGTGATAGTTTTCACGGCCCCTGCTGCCCCTCCTTCTTGGGACTTTGGGTGAGGGGGGTATGGGAGTTTGTGGCGGGGGAGGGCGGTTAGAGATAGACTGCAGCGGGGCTCTGTCCTCCTGCCTCCGGTCCTGCAGAACATCCACAAGGCGCCGGAGCGTGTCCATTTGCTCCCTCATTAGTCCAAGCAGCGATTGAGTCACCTGCTGGTCTTCCTGCTGCCACCTCTCCTCCCATTTGCTGTGTGCTCGCTGGTATTGCGACGTGTTCTCCCTCCACTGGGTCTGCTGGGCCGCATCGGCTTGGGAGCAGCCCATAAGTTCTGAGAACATGTTGTCCCGTGTCCTTTTCTTTCTCCGCCTAATCTGTGCCAGCTTCTGCGAGGGGGATGCCAGGGTAGGTCGGGAGACAGTCGCAGCTGTGGGATGGGAAAAAGGGAGTGAATTCCTCACAAAGATAATTTTTTGTGAACAATGAATATAGTCTTTCTCTGTGAACAAGACCATGCACAGCACCTATCAAATGCACGCTCAGGACAAGGTCGAATTTTCGGCCTTCGCATTCAATGCCTGGGGTCTGGCAGTGCAGATCAGACAAGCGGGGCAGGACAGCAGAATTCGGGTAGCAAGCTGACATGGTAAGCCGTAGACTTTTGGCTGCTTAAAACTTAAATTATAGCAGTGCCCTCCTTTCATGTTCAAAGCAATGCTCTTATCGTTGGTCAGTTCCTGCTGCCGGCAATCCGGCAAGCATGAACTCTGCCCCTGTCCCACCCCCTCGTGGCGGTCCCCGGGAAAGATCCCTGTATGCTGCCCCTCTCCCGCCTCCACCGCGTGGCTGTAAACCGCCGGTGACAGTTCTGTAAAGGAACAGGCAAGCAGTCCCAATAGTAACATTCCCCTAATTCTAAGCAGGTCACCATGAGCGACATCACTCTGCTGAGAATTTCTGAGACAGAGAAAGAACGCATGCTGCGTGAAAGCCAGCAAAAACCAGGGCCGTATGCCGCCATGTTCTGCAAGGCAATGATCCCAGAGTACTTGATGATAGCCTGGCGAGGAAAAGTTTCCTACCACGGAGGACACAATAAGGCTGCTCTCCCCAGGAACCTCATGCAAAGGCTTTCCAATTACCTCCAGGAGAGCTTCGTGGAGATGTCCCATGAGGATTTCAGCTCTATCCCCGCACATATAGACCTTCTTTTCCAGTAGCTGCACTGGCAAGGACTAAAAAGTAAAGCGCCTAGGGCAAACTAATCATGATAAACCGGACATTGTTAGATTCTTTTGCAGTAGTTGCACTGCCAAGGACTAAAACGTTAAGCGCCTAGGGCAAACAAATCATGAAAAACCCATTGTTAATATTCCTGTTCTGTTCAAAATAAATGTTTACATGTTTAAAACACTTACCGACTGATCCTTCTCCTGATTCAGGGTCCAGGTTAACGCCTGGGGACGGTTGGTAGGGGTTCTCTGTGAGGGTGATGAAGAGATCCTGGCTGTCTGGGAAATCAGCGTTGTAAGCGCTGTCGACTGTCTCGTCCTCCTCCTCACCTTTCTCATCTTCCCCATCCACTAACATCTCCAAGGAAGCAGCCATCGACAATATCCCATCCTCAGAGTCCACAGTCAGTGGTGGGGTAGTGGTGGCGGCCGCACCTAGAATGAAATGCAGTGCCTCGTAGAAACGGCATGTCTGGGGCTGGGATCCGGAGCATCCGTTTGACTCTTTGGTCTTCTGGTACGCTTGTCTCAGCTCCTTTTCACGCGGCACTGCGTTGCATACCGGCTGTATCCTCTCTCTGTCGTGGCTTTTGAGATCTTCTCGTAGATCTTTGCATTCCGTCTTTTCGATCGCAGCTCCAAAAGCAAGGACTCATCGCCCCACACAGCGATCAGTTCCAAGACTTCCCGATCAGTCCATGCTGGGGCCCTCTTTCTATTCTGAGATTGCATGGTCACCTCTGCTGGAGAACTCTGCATCGTTGCCAGTGCAGCTGAGATCGTCATGATGTCCAAACAGGAATAGGGATTCAAACTGCCCAGACAGGAAAAGGAATTCAAATTTTCCCGGGGCTTTTCCTGTGTGGCTGGTCAGATCATCCGAGCTCGGACTGCTGTCCAGAGCGTCAACAGATTGGTGCACTGTGGGATAGCTCCCGGAGCTATTAGCGTCGATTTCCATCCACACCTACCCTAATTCGACATGGCCATGTCGAATTTAGTGCTACTCCCCTCGTTGGGGAGGAGTACAGAAATTGAATTTAAGAGACCTCTATGTTGAACTAAATAGCTTCGTTGTGTGGACGGGTGCAGGGTTAATTCCATTTAATGCTGCTAAATTCGACATAACCTCCTAGTGTAGACCAGACCTAAGAGCTTTGAGTTATTTCTGGTATACCAACAGACTTCCTGAAGGAGACCCAGACGGGGGAGGTTCAGCATAGTTCAGGAACAACTATCTATTGATCCAGCTACCAACTGAGGTGTATAGAAAACAGTATTAAACTTCTGATCCATCACTTTAAATTCTCAGGAGCTTTTCTAGTCCTGCTTGCAGTCAGGGGGTTCTGTAGAGAAGTGTGTGATCAGAGACAATCTGCAGACAGACAGCCTAGAGTAAGGTGGGGTAAGTTGCGACTCTCTGTTTTATGGAGAAGCCTGCTTTGTCTCTTTTTGGTTTTGGATTCCCATGTGTTATCATTTTGAATTCTAAGAAATAAAGTAGTGTTATGTTGCAACCTTCCAGCAAGAGTATTTTATGTTTTATCTAACATCTCTGTTTGTACACCATGAAATATAACAGCAACTTGCTGGTGCAAAAGGGTAACAGCATTGCTTTGCCAGCAAGCTTACAGAGAATAGTACTGGAGTGTCTACATGATAACAAAGCAACAGGCCACCTAAGGTATGAAAAGAGCTGACCTGGGTATCCAACAGGATTTTTTGGCTGTGCATGGCTGCAGATATTAAGGACTGGGTACTCTCCTGTCTTATCTGTCAAGAAAGGAAAGTGCTAGCAAGGAGAGGCAGAACTCCTTGAAGTGATGCTGTACCATTATCTTAGTGCTAAGTTGTTGTCTTGTTTTGATGTTATGTTGTTATATCTAATTGGGGGAGATGCAGGAAGCAGGGCCGGCTCTGGCTTTTTTGCCGCCCCAGGCTCCGCTCTCCCCCCGGCGGCCAGAGAGCAGGGGGCAGGGCGGCGAGCCCCAGCCAGGGCTCGCCGCTCTCCCCCCAGCGGCCGGGGGGAGGGCGCCGGGGGGGAGGGCGGCCAGAGCACTGCGGGGAGGGCGGCGAGCCCGGCCATGGCCCCGCTATCCCCGGGGGCCGGAGCGCCGTGCCGCCCCCCTCCAGGTGACGCCCCAAGCACAAGCTTGGTGGGCTGGTGCCTGGAGCCGGCCCTGGCAGGAAGTTAAGTCCAGTATGCTGGAGTTGTTACTTGCAGTCTCCCAATAAATCTTTTGATTTGTATAAGCGAATATTACAGTATATTGGGGGGAGGGATAGCTCAGTGGTTTGAGCATTGGCCTGCTAAACCCAGGGTTGTGAGTTCAATCCTTGAGGGGGCCATTTAGGAATCTGGGGCAAAAATCTGTCTGGGGATTGGCCCTGCTCTGAGCAGGAGGTTGGACTAGATGACCTTCTGAGGTCCCTTCCAACCCTTATATTCTATGATTCTATGTATTTCAATTATGGATTGTAGAACTTCCTGCTACTCTAGCTCATACACCCCACAGCTTTACTGATGCCTTTCAATCTGAACCCATGGAACTCCCAACTATCCCAGTCCTGGATCTCCCCACATTTTTCCTACAGCACCCCAGCTGCACCAGCTACGGCTACCCACACAGCTTGTATATGTTAGTGTAGTGTAATATGTATTACATACACCACATTAATGTCGATGGGCATTAATATTGTATACATTATATAATATATGAATGTGGGGTAGTTATGTTAACTGACATGTTTTATGCTTTCCCCAGAATGTTGTTCTGCTCATACTAAGGTACATCTCCCATAAAACTTTTCAAAGCTGAACTCAGTTCTTGGCACAGTCAAATAGAAAACCAGTAAGAGACAAGATATTAGTACTGTGTCCTAAGGTAGTGAGTGCTTTCATGGCCCCTTGGAGCCTGAAGCGTGATATCCAAAAACAAAGATAGGAAAGGAACAGGTTGATACAGGAAAACATGACAAAAAGTTGATTTGTGGGTTAAGTCTTAACATATAGAAAGTTCTCTGACTTTTAAACAACCATATACAGATAGTTTTGAATACATCTGTTTGGAACAAAATTGAATGTGCACAAGATTGCTCTTAAGATTGAATTGCTGTAGTATTAATTCTTTCCTTTCAGTATTGTACTGTTTTGTCTTTAACTAATAAAATTGACTAACATTGGTTATTTTCTCTCCTGAATAATGTCAATGTAACCTGGGTCAATGGGGCAGATGAAAAAGGAGGAAAATATTCTTTCCAGGTAGATGAGAAACAGGGAAGACTGCACTGTGTTTCCTTCGCCAATAAAGTGTGTGTGTGTTAACCCTTGTGATTGGACAAAACCCTGGGAGATGGAAGGCTGACTAAGCCAATAGGAGGGAGGATGAGAGGAAGATGGCCCTGCCAGAGGGAATCATAGAATCATAGGATTGGAAAGGACCTCAAGAGGTCAACTAGTCCAGTCCCCTGCACTCAAGGCAGGACTAAGTATTATCTAGTCCCTTCCTGAAAGGTGTTTGTCTAACCTGCTCTTAAAAATCTCCAATGACGGAGATTCCACAACCTCCCTAGGCAATTTATTCCATTGGTTAATGACTCTGACAGTTAGGAAGTTTTTCCTAATGTCCAACCTAAACCGCCCTTGCTGCAATTTAAGCCCATTGCTTCGTGTCCTATCCTCAGAAGTTAATGAGAACAATTTACCTCCCTCCCCAGAAGAGGAAGCCCTCAGTGCCCTGACACCATCTGATATGTACTTGAAAACTGTTATGTCCCCTCTCAGTCTCCTCTTCTCCACACTAAACAGACCCAGTTTTTTAATCTTTCCTCATAGGTCATGTTTTCTAGACCTTTAATCATTTTTGTTGCTCTTCTCTGGACTTTCTCCAATTTGTCCACATCTTTCCTGAGATGTGACGCCCAGAACTGGACACAATACTCCAGTTGAGGCCTAGTCAGTGCAGAATAGAGCAGAAGAATTACTTCTTGTGTCTTGCTAACAACACTCCTGCTAATACATCTCAGAATGATGTTTGCTTTTTTTGCAACAGTGTTACACAGTTGACTCATATTTTGCTTGTGATCCACTATGACCCCCAGATCCCTTTCTGCAGTACTCCTTCCTAGGCAGTCATTTCCCATTTTGTATGTGTACAATTGACTGTTCCTTCCTAAGTGGAATACTTTGCATTTGTCCTTATTGAATTTCGTTCTATTTACTTCAGACCATTTCTCCAGTTTGTCCAGATCATTTTGAAATTTAATCCTATCCTCCAAAGCTCTTGCAACCTCTCCCAGCTTGGTATCATCTGCAAACTTTATAAGTGTACTCTCTATGCCATTCTCTAAATCATTGATGAAGATATTGAAGAGATACGGACCCAGAACTGATCCCTGCGGGACTCCACTCAATATGCACTTCCAGTAGGGATGCAGGAATAATTTGTATAGTGGGGGTGCTGAGAGCCATTGAATCAAACTGTGAACCCTGTATACAAGCCAGTGGGTATGGCAGCACCCCTAGTTCCAGCACCGAAGCCTTCCAGCTTGACTGTGAACCACTGATAACTACTCTCCGGGAATGGTTTTCAACCAGTTATGCACCCACCTTATAGTAGGTCCATCTAGGTTGTATTTCCCAAGTTTGTTTTTATATTCAACACCCCCAAAATGTGCAAGGTGCCTCAGAGAACTTACAGGACATATAGTCCCTGCCCTGAAGAACTTACACTCTGAATTGGCAAGACAGATAAGGATATGGGAAGGAGATATAACATACAAGCTAAGCATCTGAGGGAATATTGGGCACATGTCTTGTTAGTTCTCTCATTCTTTCCTAATCTGAACTGCTGTCCTGGCTTCCCTACTCCCTCATCAATACATTTTGTTAAATAGGTCTTCATTCACTCTTCCCACCCATCCAATATATTGAGGACTCAGTCTGGGATATCAGGAGGAAAAACAAAAAAATGAATCAGCCAGTGCTAAAACTAAGGGTAAAATTTTCAGAAGTTCCTAAGTAGTCTAGGAGCTTAAGCCATGTCTACATTACAACTTTGGTCGACGCAAGTTATGTTGGTGTACAGCCATTAAAGTTTGTATAACACTCAGGTGTGTACATTCTCGTCAGCACTGTGATACTCAGCAGGAGAACTTGTGTCAATGCAAAGTGCACCACAGGCAGTTAACCCAGTGTGCCACCTGCCACCATCTAATGAAATGCCTTTTAGGAACTTTTTGCAACATTGCACGGGATAGAAATGACTTGCTCAGGTATCTCCGGGACCTAGGGGGTCAAGTTTGTAGCAGGCAACTTTCTCTATCTCAGAACACCATCTGTATCCCATAATTTTTGCACTTTTAAAAAAAATTCCACAAACCTGCATATCACTTTTTACTGCCTATCTTCTCTAACAGAAGCTTGGAGCACACAACGCTCTGCCCTAGTCTCATCAACACTGCAAATATGGGATACATGATTCCCACTTTTTTTTTTTTGCAGACCTGCATGAAGAACCGCAACAAGGGGGAATATGATGATTTCTTGGAGGACAACTTGCTGAGGGTCATATCAAAAAGAATTCAAACTTTTGGATGTGAAAGGCCACATTCCTAGATCTGTGTGCTGAGCTCCCCTTTGAGCACACAGACACCTGAATGACATCACTGGAGAAGTGAGTGGCTTGCAGTGCTGGACAGCTACTGGTCAGTGGGCAATCATTTTGGAGTTGGGAAATCCACAGTGAGTGCCATCATCATGCAAGTGTGTAGGACCATTAATCATCTCTTCTTGCACAGGACAGTGACTCTGGGCAATGTGCAGGACATAGTGCATGGATTTGCAGCAATGAGGTTCTTGAACTGCAGAGGGGCAACAGATGGCATGCACATCTCTACTTCAGCAGCAGATCACCTTGCTACAGAGTGCATCAACAGAAAAGGCTGCTTTTCTATGGTTATGCAAGCATTGATGGATCACAAGGGACACTTCACTGATATTCATGTGGGCTGGTTAGGGAAGGTGCATGACTCTCACATCCTAAGAACACAGGACTGTTCAGAAAGTTGCAAGCATGGGCATTCTTTCCTAACGAGCAGATTACCATTGGAGACGCCAAATGGAAATGCCAATAGTGATGCTGGGGGACCTTGCTCCCCTGGCTCATGAAGCCATACACTGGCCACCTTGACAGCACCAAAGGAAGATTCAGCTATCAGCTCACAGATGCACAATGATTATTGAATGTGCTTTTGGTAGATTGAAGGGACAGCTGCCCATTGCATCCTGCATCCTGTCAGTGAGGCAAAGTGGGAAAAGCTGCTGGGATAGGCAGAGGTGAAGCAGCTGTCTGCTGACTTTGAAGAGCCAGACACAAAGACCACATTACAAGACCTCAACATGGAGCTATGCAGTTGATGGAGGCTTCAAAAGAGCTCTTTAACGGTCAGTTACACTAATGTTCTCTATTGGCCTATTCTCTGGTCCTGAAGCTTTGAGAGTGTTAGGAATCGTGTTGTGCTTGCTGTACATTTATAGCCTTCACTGTGAGTTTTACTGAAGATATGGATTATGCAGTGCTTGCTGTACATTTACAAATATGACTTGGTGTTTTCTGAACCTCTGAGCTCTGTGTCATACATGTACAAGCATTGTATGCTTTGAGCCCCACCACACATTCTGCAATCTGTGTTGTACACTAATAAAGATGAAATTATTTTTAAAAAAATAGAAATGTTTTGAGTTACAGTACAGAAAACCAATGTGCAGAAAACCACTGGCCATGCAATATAAACTTTTAACATAGATTAATGGAACAGAACTTTACAGCAGACATTTCTGTCCATCGCAGTGCACAAATATTGCCTGTTGCAACTACACATACACCAACCATATTTCTTGCAGATCAGTATATAGGAAGCTGTAGTTTGCCTTGCTGTCCCATGGAGTGATTAGGGGTAAAGATGTGTCCCTTGATGCCATGTGGTATGTTGGGGAGCATAGGTAGCTGCTGCCATGGAGTTCTCTAAGGACTGCAAAAGATGGGGAGTCTGCAATTTTTGGACCTGTAGGTCAACCAGGGTCTGAAGCATTTGTGTTTGCTGCCTGAGAAACCCCATGATGTCCTGGTGCATCTCCCCCTCTTTTTCCGGATGGTACTCGCTCTTGTCTGCTCATTCCTTCTCCATGCAGTCTGCCATGTTGACCCTCAAGGCCCTTTGTTCATGATCCAATGCATAGGTGCCCACTCTGTGAATGCTCTGGGGCTGGAGCACCCAGGGGAAAAAATGCACTCACTGGCAGGCCCCCTGATCAGCTCCCCCCCTCGCCCCTAAAGCCTCCCCCTGCCACGATCAGCTGTTCAGCGGTGTGCAGGATGTGGTGCCACGCAGGGATAGGAGCAGGGGCAGGGCATGCTCGGGGGAGCATGCGGAACAGGGCAGGAAGAGACAGGGCAAGGATGGAGCGGGGATGGAAAGAGGCAGGTGGGGGGTGAGAAGGAGTGGAGTGGGGATGAGGCATGGGGTGGAGCAGGGTTTGAGCACCCCCTGGCAACTCAGAAAGATGATGCCACTGATCCAATGCAGCACTGGCTTTCAGGATCTAACTGAACAGTACTCCCTAGTCCTTTTCTTTCTCCTTCTCCTCAGGGTCAGTCACGCTGCAGGTGGGGGGCAGGGGCACCCCTCAAGGCTTCAAAGGCAGCAACTGCTAATAAGAGCTGATGGATTGGATTGTACCAGTGGACTGACAGTCACAAAAGAAAGGAAAAGATAAGTTTCAAAACTCCCTTCCTTTCTTCCCATAAAAACTTTTAATAAGACATGCTTATTGACAGCTTTGGAGTGCCTCTACAGAACACTGCTCTCCAGCTGCAGCCATGGTGCATATGGCCCCACCATGGTGAAGAAGGGAAAGGAATTATGGTTGCATAATTAAAGACTAAAATTTTGTTCCCTATTCCATGGGTACAAGTATAGGGCAATGGGCTGGGTGCCATCTTTCATTTTAAGCATTATAAGGAAAAATGCATGCACACACTTACCCCAAGGTCCCTTCCCCTTCATCGCACTCTTCTTGCTTGGTTGGCAGGAGTGACTAGACTGTGATGGAGTCTTGAACAGGTCCTGACTTGTGGCATGGCTGGACCCCTGCCATGTCTGCCCCCTCCTCCTCCGTGCAGTTCACAGCAGAATTCTCTGTCTCAGGTTCCTCCAACGTATCCACAGTGATCTGCAGGGGGTTGTCATGGTCAACTGGTCAGTTGCACATAACAAGAGAGAGCTGCTAGGTATGCTCACCAAGCTGGGCAATCGGGAAAAGGCATTTCAAAAATACCTGGGGAGATTTTAAAGGGAGGGATGGTGGCTTCCAGTCTCCATGACCCCAGTGTTTACAATGGTGACCAGAGTAGTCACTGTCGCAGGGAATGGGGCATTGTGGAACAGCTGCTGGAGAACTGTTAGAGTCCACACAGGTCTACACTTGCACTGCATTGACATTAGTAGATCCATCATGGCTCTACACCACTCAAGGAGGTAGTTTTACTGCGTCAAGATTATGGAGCACTTCCATTGGCCAGACTGAAATCTGAATGTAGACACATGCACAAATAGGTTGAGGCAAGGCAACTTATGTCACCTAACTGTGTAGTGTAGACCAGGCCTAAGTCCTATTTCAAATATGATTCATGCACTTAAAAGCTTAAGTACTAGTGGGATGTAGGCTTCTAAATACCCGAGGCTTTGTCTATACTAAAACTTAGGATGACCTAGCTATAGCACTTGGAGGTGTTTCACACCCCTGAGAGGTGTAGTTAAGCTGACCTAAGCCCTGGTGTAGACACAGCTAGGTCAATAGAAGAATTCTTCCGTCAACCTAGCTACCACCTCACTGTAGCAAGTGTCTACACCACTGTGTTACAGCAGTATAGCTGCTTACTACAGAATTCTTCCTTTGACCTAGCTACATCTACAGTGGGAGTTAGGTCAACATCACTGTCGCACAGGGTGTGAAATATTAGATTAATTTCTTTTGCTATTAGAATTTCTTTTGCTATTAAATATGTCACAGCCCAGAGCAATATAGCTAAATCAACTTAAATTTTAGGTGTAGACCAGGCCTGAGGCACCTAAGTCACTTCGGTGCTTTTGAAAATTTTAGCCAAAGTGTCCAAATGTGTCTCCTTCATCCTAGTGGGAAAGCCCTCACAGCAGAGTCATGCCCTAGAATTTCTGGTGGTTCTTATTGTACAGTACTATGGAAGCAGGGCAGGGGGAGTGGGGCAGTTGCACGATTGATGTTGTGGTTTGCTGTGCTTTTACATTTCTTACAGGTGTTAACGGTTCTAGTAGAATATAAACTTCAAAACCTCACTCACCTTCTGGGGGTTTTGTTACTTTTATTTCGTTGAATTAAAAAAATGAACTACTCATGTTGACCAGATTTCCTACTCCTAAAGAGTCTAATTACCTGGTTAACAAACCCCTCCCTGAACATGCCTTCGCCCATATTTACTGAAAGGCTTTTCTGTGGCGCTCACTGAATGTAGAGTTTGAGTACCTCACAAATGTAAATGAATGAATGCATCTTCACAACCCCTACCTGTGAGATAGATTTTATATTATCTCCATTTTATAAATACCAAACTGAAACTCAGAGAGGTTAAGAACAATATTTGCAAAAGTATCCATTAATTTTATGTGCCCAACTTAGGCTGGATTTTCAGAAAGACTAAGCTTCGACACAGTCCATTGATTTCAATTGCTACAGCCTGACCCAGAGGAAAAACACACTGTGCTCTTTCATGGAGACTTGACTTTTCTTTTTTCTTATTTTTCTTCATTAATCTTAAATAAAAGGAGGGAAGTGCTGGGAGGGAGGAGAGTTTGCTGGGTCTGATTTGCCACTCCCTTGCATCTTGTGTGGTTGTTTACAATTGTGCAGAGTAAGTGTGAAGTGCTAACACATTTAATTCTCCACTCACATACATCAGTCTTGATGCATGAGTACACGACATACAAGATGCAAGTAACATCCTTTGTAACTTCATTTCAGTGGAATGACACCGGTGTAAAACAGGAGTAATGGAAAGAGAATCAGGCCCACTTAATTTAAGAGCAGGATAGCAAATGGGGAAGCAGTTTAGACCATCAGGATACATAGTAAGAAAGGGAGAGGAAGGGGTATAATAAATTCATGCATTATATAAATAAAGGCACTACCATCACCACAGATTTGCTTGTAAACTATATTGCTTTCCCATACTCGTTTTCTGTTTGGACTCTAAACTCTTTGGGGCAGTTCCTGTATATCTCTACAGTTCCTAACACATTTTGGATGCTACTAAACAACAATAATAAAATATATGCCAGTGGTATTGTAAATGTGTCTATAATCAATTTTCATCATCACAAAAGGTTAACAGTGGGATAACTTAAGGTCACATTCAAGGAAACATTGTGTAATATATTTATTAATGATCTACAAAGGGAGGATGAGCAACAAAGGAGCAAAATTTGCTGATGACACCAAGTTATTTGGCATAGGGCACATCTACACTACTAAATTAAGTCGACTTAACTTACATCGGAATACAGGCGCCACAGTAATTAGATCGTTTGTGCATGTCTACACTTTGCTTCTTGTGTCAGTGGTGTGCGTCCTCACCAGGAGCACTTGCTCTGATTGAACTGTCAATCTGGGGCATTGTGGGATGGCTTCTGAAAGCCAGCAACAGTCCATGTAAGCAACGCAGTGTCTGTGCTGACATTGCATTGACCTAACTACATCGATACTGACTCTACGCCACTCGTGGAGGTGGCATTAGTAAGTCAGTGTAGTGGGTGAGTTATGCTGGGGGGAGCAAAATTTTAGTGTGGACACTTACAGAGTTATGTCAGTGTAAGCTGTCTTGCATCGATCTACCTTAGTCAAGGCCACAAAAGACAGTGAGGAACTTAAGAGATGACCTATTCAAGCTAGGTGATGGGGCAAGATGATGACAGATGAACTTCAATTTAATAACTGCAAAATAATGCACATTTGAGGGGAAAACTGAACTATCATACACAGTGGCAGATTAGCCTCTGAGCCCACGGGTCTGGGCCCAGGGGCCCTGGCCAACTGGGGCCCGGTGAGTGGGCAGGGTCTGGGCACCTCCCGTCCCTGGCAGAAGTTGCTGGATGGAGGAAACCCCCCAGCAGCCTGCCAACCCCCTCCCTATCAGAACCCCCTGGGTTGGAGAAGCCCCTGCAGTGCCCCCCCAAACCTGTCCCTGGTAGAAGCTGTGGGATGGGGGAAGCCCCCCCCCCCCCGTGGGACAGGGGAAACTCCTGCAGCAGTCCTCCCGTCCCCAGTAGGAGCTGTGGGATGGGGGGACTCCCTGCAGCGCCCCCTTATGCCATCCCATGAGAAGCCACGGGATGGGTGATGCCCCCCAGCGGCCCCCCAACCCCATCCCGATCTGAAGCCCCCCCAGCAGTCCCTGACCCCATCCCCAGCAGAGGAAGCCCCCAGTGCCCGGACACCATCCTGGCAGAAGCCACGGGGTGGCAGGGGAAGCCCCTACACCTGACCCCGCTTTCTGGCAGAAGTGCCGGGCGGTGTGGGAGAAGCCCCAGAGCCCCAACCCTGGTCTCCTGCAGAAGCGTGGGGGGTGGCAGGGGAGGTCCCAGCACCCAGATCCCTGGAGTAGCTCTCACTCCCTGCTGCGGCCCTGGGGCTGTGACACAGGGACAGAGCTTCTCTGGTCTTGGGGCTGCAGTGGGGGGGGCAGAAAGGAGCAAACAGGTTGTGGGGATGGCGGAATGGGTGGGACCCTGGGTGCAGCAGGGACAGGGTCCCAGGGAAGGGACAGAAAGGGATGGGGCTGTGGACAGGGCCACAGGTGGAAGGGGTGGAATGGGGGCGGAACCACAGGCAGAAGGGGTGGGGAGAGGCCACCCACTTGCTCTGGCCCAGGGCCCCAGAAAACCTTAATCCGCCTCTGATCATACACCTTACAGGGTTCTAAATTAACTTTATTAATTCAGAAAAGACATTGCTTTGGATAGCACAGTTGAAGATTTCGCCTCAATGTGCAGCTGCAGATAAAAAAATCAAACAAGAGGATAGGTTACATAAAGAATGGGATGGAGACTAATATGGAAAAAAATTATAATCTTATTTAAATTGATGGTACAGTCTCATCTAGAGTAGTATTTGCAGTACTGGTCACCCCATCTCAAACAGGATCGTTTAGAATTAGAGGGGTTACGAGAAGGGTGACTAGATTAAGGGTAATGGAAAAATTCTCATATGAAGAGAGATGGAAAAGGGAGGGATTTTTTACCATAGAAAGGAGATAAATAAGAAGAATATGGTAAAAGTATGTCAACTAATGACTGCTATAGAGACGGTAAACTAGGAACATCTGTAGTCCCTGTTTCATAACACAAGAACAAGGAGTTTTTAAAAGAAATTAAAAGGTGACAAATTTAAAACTGAGAAGAGGAAATACTTTTTTGCACAATGCATAATTAGCCTGTGGAACACATTCCCACAGGAAGTCACCGAGCCCAAGAACTCAACAAAATTGGATATCATCATACTTCAGGGAGTAAGGCAGTACCTAATTACAGTTGAACCTCAAAGATACGAACGCCAGCATTATGGACTGACCAGTCAACTGGACACCATGTGAAACCGGAAGTAACCAATCAGGCAGCAGAAGAGACCAAAAAAAAAAAAAAAGCAAATACTGTATTGTGCCTGTATTGCATCTTAAAGGTAGGCACATCTGGGCTGTCTGTCCCCACCTCGCCCCCTCCCCCGCAGGCGGGGCAGCCACTTACAGCTAGGAGGTGAAGCCC
This sequence comes from Trachemys scripta elegans, assembly GCF_013100865.1. NCBI lineage: Eukaryota > Metazoa > Chordata > Testudines > Emydidae > Trachemys > Trachemys scripta. The sequence continues at coordinate 141,637,699 of NC_048298.1, read as the reverse complement.
AAGGCAGCCAGAGCCAGCAGAACAGGAGCAGCGCTGGGGTTTATGCCACTTTCACCCTGTCCCTCCCCACCGGCTAGAAGGGGAGGAGGGAGCTCCGCTGCTGCTGGAGCCTGGCCTGGAGTGACAACTGCTGGATCTGGAGCCCGAACTGCTTTGTACAGAGTTATGAACATTTCAGAGTTATGGACAACCTCCATTCCTGAAGTGTCTGTTACACTGAGATTCCACTGTACTAAGAGTTAGGATGAGACTGTGATCTGGGACAGATTACCTGATGTTGGGTTTCTTCCCCCTTCCTCTGAAGTATTTGGCCCTGGTTACTGTGGGAGACCACATAGACCATGGATCTAATCCAGTACAGCATCTTCTATGTTCCTATATCCCTGTCTATCATTATGTGGAGCTACGGGCAGGCAGATCTTGTTGCTGGGGTGATTATGGTAAGGAAGGTTGGAATGCATAATGAATGAAAAGCAAAATTTGAGGGTGAAGTGCTCTGTGAATATATAATCTCCTCACTCCTGCCTGTGGAGTTAGCTTTGTGCTAGAATTTTCTGTGTAAGAGTTTCTAAATCAAATGAAGTGTTCCCTTTTTTTATTCTAAAATGAATGTTGGCCATACGTCAGATCTTTATACAGTCCTGACTGTGTTTTCGGTGTGGGATGTTATGCTGACTAATGTGGAGCATTTTTTATTATGAGTAATTTCTGTTTTTAATAAAAAATGCTTTTCTTTTCTCTACTACATTCTCTTCGAGGATCTCAAAGAATGCATAAACATGAATTGATTTAGGTTCACAACATCTCTATGAAGAAAAAGAAATATTAACTTCTTAATAAAATGAGTTTAAGACTTGCCCAAGATCACACAGCAAGTCAGTTCCACAGCCAGGACTAGAACCCAGCTATATATGCTCCTTTGCATCTAAACCACAAGACACATCCTCTCTCTCCCAGCCATTACCACTCAGCACAATCATGCAAATGATCTGCTTTTCTATATGTGCTAACAACCAACCACACTGCCTGGTTGTTCCCTTGGCTTGCAATACGCCACTGGAAGAAACCCACATTTACAAACTGAACCTGTTGGGATGTACATCAGTGCCACGTCTCACTGCGGAGCGCTATGACAAGGTGTCAGGCCTATTTGCTTTCATCTCCTGGCAAGTATTTTATCTCAACATCTAGTTGAACAAACGTATGTGTCACTTTTTAAAGAAAAGCTAAAACATTTAGGAATCATTTTGATTCCTACCTCCCCCAGATTGGAGTTTCTCCTGTAGGCTTGTACAGCCAGGGTTCCCAGGGAGGGGAAAGAGCGGGAAGGGAGTTATTTTCTCTGTGTTTGTGTAAGCTGGTTGACCATCGTTTTATGAGAACCCTTTCTGTGTCTCCAGCAGCGACCTTCTCTTTGCTCCGTTGCATATCCTTGCTTATTCCCAGCCCCCTCCCCACAATCCCTCTTCACTTTCTTTCATGTGGATCAAGGCCTGGAAAATGACAGGCCCCTTGATTAATAGATACAAAAAATCTTCTTATGTAATTTATTTGCTTTCTGCACCTGACTAGAATCACTAGGTCTATCTGGAAAGGAAAATATATTGTCCTTCCTGACTCCGAGTGGCAGCAGAGAGAGCTGAGCATGTGATATCAAGCTGCGCACGGAAAGCAAACAAAACGCAGTTTCTGTATTTTGTAAGCATCTCAGGTCATAAAAGTGTCAGCACACTATATTTCTTGCCAGGATCCTCTCCATTTTATTATCTGAGCCTTTTCCATTGTGCTGAATGTGTGAGGAGAGTTACTGAAGCAGGCAACATCTGTTCCCTGTCATGTTTTCGATTATCAGCGCCATATTCCTTGTGAGTCTCCTGCTCACATATTCCAATCAAACTCAACAGGGGCTGGAAGAGCCAGGACACTTCCCTCTCTCTTGCTTCCCCCCCAACACCCAATCTATCATTCTCACATGCTATCCAACAACCTCTCCGCTACAGGCTATTGCAAGGGGCCAGTTCTTTCTACTTGAGCGGCACAATAATTAACACAACAGTGACCTCTGCAATTTGTTTTGTTCAAATCTAATTACTCTAAACATATATTCAGCTTGGCCCTTAATGGTTTCGGCGGGGGTGGGGGAGGCAGTTTGAGGAGGTAGGTGAGACACCCTGACTGATTAGAGTTTCGATACCTGTGGAGAAGAGCTTTCTAACTTACCTTTAGATTTGCTTCCCAGTATTTTCCCCTGAACAGAAGTCCCCCCCCCCGCCCTTTCTCTCTTAGTCCCCATCACAGCAGGTGGTAAATGAATCTCATTGTGCTTTTCCTGTGAATGTCCATTGCCATTCGCACCGGAATTCAAACTTTCAGGGGGAGATTCTGGCCAGGTGAATCAATTCAGACACTCTCCTTTCACCTCTGATATCAGAGTTAAAGCCCCCACAGCACTCAGGTTTAGGAAAGCAGAGAGGGAGAGGTACAGTACATTACAGGTGGGTGGGGGCAGGGATCTTTTACACTTTATTTATTTAAAAGATGTGTTTACATTCTCATCACTGCAGACTGCACCTTCTAGCATTGCCTCAGGTACAGCCACAAGGTAGAAGTTGGTGGGAACAACACAATGGTTGCCGGTACTCAAGACTGGGCTTACAGCCCTGCATAAATGAAAATAAAACACTTTTCAGTTTTAAAATCATCTTGATTCCTTTAACATTCTTCATACTAGTCTAAACCCTTCATTCTTGGATATAAAAAGGCCATTTATTATTTGTATTGAGGCTGTGCCTAGAGATCCTAATCAGAAATCAGGGTCCCAATGTGCTAGACACGGTACACATAAATATAAAATAAAAAAAAGATAGTTCGTGCCCCCAGTGAGTTTCTAATCTAAATACATGACAAGACAATGGGTGGATAAAACAAACAGATGGGGGAGTGTGATTGTGGTGCCATTATTTGGCAAAGAACAAACAAAAAATTAACCCAACATAAATAAAACAAAGAAAAAGTGAGCAGCAATCTGAGAAAGCAAAACTGATTAAAAACCTTTTCCCCAAGCACAGCCTCCACAGATTTCCCCCTCACAAACTTCCAGCCCTCTTCAGAGCTTTTTGACAAGCACAGGCCACTTTAAACAGAAAAAACTCCTTTCATTAAGATACTGGACAGCCACAAGGACTTCAAGCATCTCTTTCACCCATCTGGACCCAAGATTTAGAACTTTATATTAGAAATGGACCCTACCAAAAGTTGGGGTGTACAAAAAGCCTTGTGTAAAACGCTGGAGAGGAAAAAGTCCTCCCATTCCTCCTGTAGCTGTGCCTTTGGTTACTGCCCCAAACCTCCCCTGTGATGATCATAGGTAGTTCTCTGCATCATGATCTCAGGGATCTGTTAACCTCTACAGCTGGGGACTTTTGTTTCAAGTCCTCAGGACTGCATATTTAGAGATAGTCAGCAAATGTGCTGCTGTTGATGTTTGCTATGGAAAGAGAGGGATCTCTCAGGTCACCAGGTTCCAAACCACGTAGGGCTTTTTAGATCAAAACCACTAACTTTGAACTGCACCCTGAAGCAGGTGACAGTTAGAGCAATTCATGGAGCACAGAGTTTATATGCATTCTGTATTCTGGACTAGTGAAGGCTTCTGAGTGATCTTCAAGGACAGCCCACAATAGAGTATTTTAGTAGTGTTATCTGGAGGTGACAAAGATATGGATGAATATAAGGTCCACAACAGAAAGAAAAGGCTGCAAGTGAATAGCTAACCACAGACAGAAAAACCGATATATGCCACCACCACTGTCTGGTAATTGATAGTCCAGATTGTTGCTGATGAGCAGTCAAAGATCCAAAATGACCCTGTAATGGGGTATCCTGGATCTTTAAGAGCAGAGGGGGCCAGAAGACTCTGTTCCAGGGCACTGGAATGAAAAATGGCCCAGGAAATGGCCTGGTAGCGGAAGAGAGGAAGTGGTCCTGGGGAATTAGGAGTTGGATGTGGGAGCAAATCCTGAGATAGTGTTCCTTTGAGAGTCCAGGATCAGAAGCCATGTAGTGTAGGGTGGGGGCAGGGCTCGCCTCTCTTCCAGCCAGCTGGGAGAAGCTCTCTGGTTGAGGGCAGTATATAGGCTGCCTTCTCTCTCAGAACCAGGGAAATACTGGCAAGAGAAGGAAGCCAGAGCCAGAAGGCTAAACACCAGGGAGAGATGACTAGGAGAAGGGACTTTGCGAAGACCAGGCGGTGGCAGGGAAAGAGCTCTGTGTGGGTGGCAGAAGCACCAGAGATAAGTATGAACCTTTGGACTGCAGTGATGGACTTTATTGGTGGGACTGTTTGGAACTGTTTTTGGGCACTAAATCAGCCTTAAGTGGAGGGTGGCAGATCTGATAAGAAAGGGGCCCTGAAGAGGGATAACAGAGGGAGGCCACGGCAATGGGAACTCTGGCCATGAGGGACCACTCAGGAAGCAGCAGCTCTGTTACAGTCCCCAAGAATGAAAATTTCTTTGGAAAGACATGGAGATACTCAGCCTTTACATTGAACAGCCACAACCCTGTCAGTTCAGCCCTAGTAGCTTCCCTCTTGTAAGAGCATCGTACCTATCTTACTGTGATTGGACTTCAGATAGTTATCATTCAGATCCCTACCTCAAGCACACCTGTGGAAATTACTGCCTGGATCTGATGAAAAGGAGACATACAGGTAAGTGTCGCCAGTGTGCTGATAGCACTGCAGTTAAACATGACTCACAATTTCCCCTAACAGCCTCATAGTCATGTCAAAGAGGGTGCCTGGGATAAGGTGAGTCTGTACACAATCAAACCTTTCAGGAGCACACACACAGAACAAAATGAGAAGTTACCTAATTAACATCAATGATATCATGGGCCTTAACTCTGTGTAAATCATGGGTGATGGAAATTTAATTAGCCACCAGTCTGGCATGAAAAAGCAAGAAGTGCAGATTAGTTATCTGTAGCCCTTTGCTCCTCACAGGCGACCCAGGCACAATCAAAGGTATACACCAGGGGTAGGCAACGTATGGCACGCTTGCCAAAGGCGGCACGCGACCTGATTTTCAGTGGCACTCACACTGCCCGGATCCTGGCCACCGGTCCAGGGGGCCTCTGCATTTTAATTTAATTTTAAATGAAGCTTTTTAAACATTTTAAACACCTTATTTACTTTACATACAACAATAGTTTAGTTATATATTATAGACTTATAGAAAGATCAAGCAAGAAGGGAGGAAGAATTCAATCAGAAAAACGTGAATGACAACTGAGAATTGTTTAAGAACACCTTACTAAATGCCCCAAAGCCACAATCTTACAACAGGGGCAGAAGGCTGTGCTGGTTAAAACACTGACCTGATTTAGAGGGGAAGTGAAGGCAGTTATAAATTTAAAAAAATGTAACAAATTGAAGAAAGGGGAAGTTAATAGAAATGAATATAAATCAAAAGTTAGGAACTGTAGAAAATTGGTAAGGGATGCAAAGGGACACACAGAAAAGTCTATGGCCAGCAGAGTTAAGGACAATAAGCAGAAGTTTTAAAAATATATTAGGAACAAAAAGAATCCTGACAACGGTATTGGTCCATTACAAGATGGAAATGGTAGAATTATCAATAATGATGCAGAAAAGGCAGAGATGTTCAATAAATATTTCTGTTCTGTACTTGGAAAAAACATGATACAGTCTCATCCTATGGTGATGATAATATTCTTTCCATCCCATGAATATCTCTGGATGATGTTATACAGAAGTTGCTAAAATTAGACATTTTTGAATCAGTGAGTCCAGATAACTTGCATCCAGGAATTTTAACAGAGTTGGCTGAGGAGCTTGTTTGACCAGTAATGTTGGTTTTCAATAAGTCTTGAAGCACTGGGGAAGTTCTAGAAGATGGGAAGAAAGCTAATGTACCAATTTTTTAAAAGGATAAACTGGATGAGCCAGGATTTATAGGCCTGTCAGCCTGCAATCAATCCTGGGCAAGATATCAGAAAGGTGACTTGATTAATAAAAAATTAAAGGATGTAATTAATGCAAATCAACATGGGTTTATGGAAAATAGATCCTGTCAAACTAACTTTCTTTTTTTGATGAGATTATAAGTTTGGTTGATAAAGGTAATAGTGCTGATGCAATATACTTAGACTTCTATAAGGCATTTGACTTGGTAGCACACAACATTTTGATTAATAAAGTGGAATGATATAAAATTAACATGGATTAAAAATGGTCGGATAGGTCTCAAAATATAGTTGTAAACGGGGATGGTCATCAAGCTGGTGTGTTACCAGTGGGGTTCTGCAAGGATTGATTCTTGCCCCTATGCTATTTAACATTTGTCTCAATGAGCTGGAAGAAAACATAAAATTATCACTGAAAAAGTTTGCAGATGCCACAAAAATTGGGGGAGTGGTAAATAATGAAGGGGACATGTCACTGATTCAGAATGATCTGGATCTCCTGGTAAAATACATGCAAGCAAACAATATGTGTTTTAATATGACTATTTAATTTTATAAACAAATAATATAGGCCATACTTACAGGATGGGGGACTCTATCCTGGGAAGCAGTGACTCTGAAAATTTGTTTGGGATTGTGGTGGATACTCACCTGAACATGAGCTCCCACTGGGACACTGTGGCCAAAAAAGCTAATGAAATCCTGACAAAAAGCGGCGAAATTTTGAGTCAGAGTAGAAAGGTTATTTAACTTCTGTATATGGGATTGGTACAACCACTGCTGGACTATTGCATCCAGTTCTGGTGCCCACAATTCAAGACGGATGTTGATAAATTGTAGAGGGTTCGAGAAGAGCCACAAGAATGATTAAAGGATTAGAAAACCTGCCTGATCATAGGCTATAAGTATCTACATGGGGAACAAATATTTAATAATTGGCTCATCAATCTAGCAGAGAAAGGTATAACAGGGTCTAAAGGCTGGAAGCTGAATCTAGACAAATTCAGACTGGAAATCAGGTGTAAATGTTTGACAGTGAGGGTAATTAGCCATTGGAACAATTTACCAGGGGTCATGGTGGATTCTCCATCACTGACAATTTTACATCAAGGTTGGATGTTTTTCTAAAAAATCTGCTCTAGGAATTATTTGGGAGAAGTTCGATGGCCCATGTTCTATGAAAGGTCAGGCTAGATGATCACAGTGGTCCCTTCTGTCCTTGGAATCAATGATTTTATGTATCTATAAGAAGTAGGTGGGAGCAAGGGAGTGGGAGCTTAAGGGGCTGGATGAGTCATTGTAACAGATTGTTGCCCTCTCCTGCCTTCATGCCCACAGAAACCTGAATAGACTCCACTGGTCGGGTGTCCACACCATGCGATTTACTTATGTTCCCTCCACCAACATATTTACAGTTTTGTGCAGCAATACTATTTACAATGTCCTTTGTATTTCAAGCCCTTTTCTCAGGGCCCAAGAGAAGAGGTCTCCCTTCCTAGAGGTTTTGGACTCTGGGCTCATCTAGCCCTGTTCCTCCCACCCTGGTACTTCCTTCCCATACCCTTATTTATCAGTCCTCAGCTGATGGGTTAATTAATCCTTTAGCTCACCCAGCCTGCAATCCTGTTTAGCTAATTACACTTCATTCCCCAATCAGCCCTTTCAAGTGTAGCTAATTAGTGCCAGAGTGATCAGAGTGCAGGTTCACCTGTTAGCTCCAAGCACTCTGTCGGAGACATCAATCAGAATGTTAAAGTCACTGAGGATGAGGGTGGGGGACTGAATTGATAAGAAAAGGGAGAGCAAGGTGTCAAAATCAGAGACTGTATTGGGGAAGATTCTGGGCAGTAATAAATAACAGTGACATGGAGGGACAAGGGAATGAAGAACTTGGTGGAATGCAGCCTGAAGGGGGACAAAGTGTGAGAGACTAACACAGCCACTGTTGTCATTCTTGATGGGCCCAGTGGACTGGCCGTTGTGGGAGACTGAAGCTGCAGAGGCAGCATCAGAGTGTGTAAAAAAGGCAGTAAGAGATCATGGCGACTTTCTTAGAGATGGAGTGGGCATGGAAGATAATGGGGGTGAGGTTGGTTAGTGGGATGGATGTAATGTCAGAAGAGGGTACAGGATGTGGATATGCTGGGCATGAAGAGTAGGCTGGGATTGGGAAACTCTCACCAGGGACATGGAAGAAAAGGAGGCAGATGAAGAAACGGAGTTGGTACAAGGATTAATGAAGGGGTGAGGTTTAGCATCAGAAGAATGAGAAGAAAAGGTAGATCAGGTGAGGGCAGGGAGGAAGGTGTTCACAGAAGGTGGAGGACATCTGGAAGAGATGTGTCACCAGAGTAATGAGGAGGCTGCATGGAGTAGGAGTGGTACAACATCCAGTGAAAAAAACAGACATAATACATAAAAAGTGACTGGTAACATGGAGACAGCAAGTAGGAGCCTGAGAGTATGTCTACACTGAGAGCAGCATGTATAGACATATCCAAGCTAGGTTTGATCTAGCTAGCTTGAAAAGCTATAACGGTGAAGCTGTGCCAGCTTGGGGAGTAGCACAATCTTCACAAACCTGCCTGGGACCCTGAATACGTACTCAGGAGGCTAGCCCATGTTGCTACCCCTGCTGCTGCAACTTCACTGCTAATGTTCTTTGAGATATATAGATTAAAGCCATCTTAGGTATGTCTACACAGGCTGCAATCATGTCTTTGATTACAGTGTAGACATGCACTCAGGCTTTTTGGATTAGATGGCATCCGCTGGAGCAGGACTACCAAACTCCTAGATTCAAGTCTGTCAGGGCTTCAAGTGAAGTAAGAGATGGGAGAAATACTGTTTTTGTTTAACTCAAACATCTGTGCTGCTCATAATAGAATTTGGTTTTGCAGTATCTCTTTTTAAAAAAAAAAGGAAAATACATACAAAAACTACTTTCAAAGACCATTGTTTAGGATGCAAAGTCAAGGAATTGAAAGTTGGTATTATTGTTAGCTCTATTGGTATTATTATAGTGCCATGGGGCCCTAGTCATAGGCTAGGGGAGTACAAGTAAAACAATGAGGTCTGTGGTCTCTGCACATCAGCAATCTAACCGTTGTCAAGTTTTGTGTGGCTAGCATGGCACAGGAAAGTTTTGAGGAGGGATTTGAAGGTGGAGAATGAGGTAACTTTGCAGATGTTTGCAGGGAGCACTTCCCAAGCATGTGGGGTGGCAGCATGGGAGAAAGCACAAAGTTGCTTATTTGAAAATTTAACAAGTGGGCTGTGGAGGATGGTACCCTGGGCATCGGAGGCGAGCATCAACAGATCAATAAAGAAGGTCCCATAAAAGCTAGACATTGTGACACACATGAATTGAAGATGAAGCCCTGGTTACAGGCCCAAGTGACAAACATGATGGTGATCTTGTCCACTGTAACCGAGAAAGGAGGCAGGGGAGAGGACTTGTGGCTCTTGGAGCTCTGTTTTAGGTATGTTTAGCTTGACATCCATGAGATGTCAGAGAGACAGGCCGATATTTTAGTTTGGCCAGAAGGAGACAGCTTTGGAGCAAAAAGGTAAATCTGTGAGTCATCAGCATAGATAAGGTAGTTGAAATTGTGTTTGCAGATGAGACTGCCTAGAGATAAAATATGGGGGAGAAGACAGGGCAGGCTCCAGGGCTTCTGCCGCCCCAAGCGGTGCAAAAAAAAAAGAAAAAAAAAAGCCGCGATCGCGATCTGCGGCGACAATTCGGCCGGAGGTCCTTCGCTCCGAGCGGGAGTGAGGGACTGTCCGCTGAATTGCCGCCAAATAGCTGGACGTGCCGCCCCTCTCCGGAGTAGCTGCCCCAAGCACCTGCTTGGCAAGCTGGTGCCTGGAGCTGGCCCTGGGAGAAAAGAAGGGAACCAAAGACAGAGCCCAGTGGAACCTCCAGAGAAAGTTGGTAAATGCTAGATTTAAGTTTGCGCATTCAACCTAAGGGCTATTCTACACTACCTGCCTGGATCGGCGGGTAGAAATCGATCTTTCAGGGATCGATTTATCGCATCTCATGTAGACAGATAAATCGATCCCCGAATCGAAGCGCGTACTCCCACCTTGTCAGGAGGAGTAAGCGCCGTCGACGGGGGAACCGCGATGGTCGATTTGCCACTGTCCTCACAGTAGGGTAAGTCGAATAGGATATGTCGAATTCAGCTACGCTATTCGCGTAGCTGAATTTGCGTATCTTAAATCGATCCCCCCCCCCCCAGTGTAAACCTAGCTTTAGCTCTGCCCCGCTGTGCATATGCACTATGGTACAGTCACATGATTACATACCAATTTGCCACAGGATCCCTACCTCATTCAGTGCATAGGAGGCAAAACAAAGGATACACAAGCAACCTCTAATCTGGTATTTCCAAACTTTCAAGTGCTTGAGTGCAACCTAAATAACATTCTTTTCACATACTTTTTGTATTTAATTTTATACATGCATATATAGAGCTGGAACTCTACTTAAAAAAACAACAGTTTTCTTACTAAAAATGTAGTTTGGTTGAAATCAAACTGTTTCATGGGAACACATCAATTTTGATGAAGTTTTTGATGGGACAACGTTTAAATTAATCATTTTAACTTTCTCATTTCATTTCAATATGGTAATTTTTTGGTGTGATCATTTTGTTTAGATATTTATATTAATTCAATAGTTTATATATTATATTTAATATTTTTAAAGTTTAAACAAATGATAATGTCAAAATGACATGGTTTTTACCTCACTGAAACTAAATAATTTAACATGATCCAAATGAAATGTTTTGATTATGTCAAACATTTGCCCCCACCCTCATTGAATAAGACATTTTGAAATTTTGGGGTTTTGTTCCAATTCTAAGCAATTTTTTAAAAATGTTTATGTCCTTGTGAGTAGATCAGGCCCAGTTCCCCTGTGTCAGAGTAATTGGGCCCAGTTGAGCCAATTAAAGGGGGCGGGGATACAGCTGGGGATATAAAGGCCTGTCACAGGGCAGGAAGAGGAGCAGTGATTGGGGCAAGCTGTGCCTGGGGAGAGGAACCACAGAGCAGTGGCGCTAACGCCAGTGATGGATCCCTGGAACAAGGGGCCAGGTGCCCTAGGAGGTACCCCTGGGCTGGTGTTCTGGAAAGGTAGAAGACCTGTCTGAGAGCTGAGCTGGCTGAATGAGAACTGACTGTGAGAAGGGAGCTAGTTGGGATCGGGAAGCTGCAAAAAAGCAGGATTACCAGACACCCCTTGGAGGGGAGGCCGTGAAACCTTAAGACAAAGGGTGAGCTGAGGAACTGTTATGTTTGGACAAATAAACCTACTTAAAGGAGACTGGGCATGGCAGTAAGTGCTTGTTAAGCTAGGGAGCAGCCCTGCCATGTCATATATGGCGGAGAATGAAGGCACTTTGATCGACCCTTTATACACGGTGGACTTTAGTGCCCAATGAAGAGGAGGAAAAGAGAGCCAGAATATCACAGACTGACCTCTGACTACAGGGGGAGCGGGGCACTGGGATGGCAGCCACCATATTACAGTTGATATTTCCCACAGAACAGAAATTCAGGTTTCTGACTAGTTCTATGTTTGAGTGTGTATTGACGGCACAATCCTAAGCACCCCACCCTCACCTTCAGTCACGGGGGAGAGTGGGGAGACAACCTCTTGTGACCATTGTCTCCTGCCACAAAGATGTACAGCCTCATTTTAATGAAATGGTGGCAAACCCCAGGATCCCAAATGATATTGGTGTGGTTGTTTTGTCTTATCTGCCTTTTTATACATCGGCAAGTCCCCAAGGACTGTCATCGGTTTCCAACAGTGAAGGCATTCTTACTTACATCCTGCTAGCCCGGGGCTCTGGCAGCGATTTAAAGGGCCCGGGGCTCCCGGCCAACGTAGCTGCCACTGCGGCAACCGCTGGAGCCACGGGCCCTTTAAATTGCCACCGAAGCCCTGGGCGGCGAGGGCAAGGCAGCGCTGAAAGGCTGGCTGGGGCATTTTGGCCCCAGTCCCGCCCCTTCCGTCCAAGGCCCAGCCCCTTCCAGGGGCCCAGAGCTCCCCCGCCCACCTTGCCCAGGACCCTGGCCGCCCTGCATACTGGTAAGTCATTTAAGTTACTTTCACCCCTGTGTCTAACAAAAATAGATTTGATATGCACAATCACCTGTTTACCTGCAGTATCTTCTAGTAAGGCTATATCAGGGAAGTGAGAATAATAGTCCAGGGGAAGTATATAGTTTTTGAGCCAACATAAATAAATCTATGCCTATTTTGTTCCAGGGAGCCAATTTTTCCTGTGCCACCAACATAGGCTCTTTCGCTTGACTTGGCCTGTATTTTTAGCATAGGCAACAAACCTTGACAGCTTTCTCAAAGTTGCTTTTCATTTGAGGCCAGTATAAAATAAGGCCTTTCTCCTTAGATTTTTCAATTCCTAATGACCTTCATGCATCTTTTTAAACATATTTTTCTTTAATACCTTAGGAATCATCATTCTGGTTCCTTTAAACAAAATCCCTTCTAATACCAAGAGTTTTCCCTTAAAATGATAAAAGGAACTAGGAATATCCAAGTTTGGCCACCCTGTGCTAAGATAATAACCTTAATTACTTTCAGCAGGTCTCTTCCTGAGCAATAGCTCTGACAATCACAGTCCACGTCACCTGAGACTGAAGAGGAGATTTTATCAGATTGGCATGTACAAAATCTAGCTCTGAACTTTTCTCCACTGCACTTTTGTGAAACGCTCTAGAGTATGTCTGCAATCACCAAACCTCTCCCCGGTTTGTACTCAATTTGCAAATCACACATTTTTAGCTGAAAATATAATCTCTATATTCTCCCGGGGTGGGAGAGGAAAGCCTCTTTTGGCAATGGCAATAAGTGGTTTATGGCCAGTTTCAGCTCACACAACTAAATGAAGATGTGGAGCTTTTTACACTCCTGGTTTAAGGCCAAAGCCTCCTCTATTGAGCACTTTTAACACTCAGTTTTTGTTAGCACCTGTGACCTATAAGCCTTTGGTCTCCAATTTTGATGGAAGAAGAGTGTGCCAACACAGTCCTTGGAGGAATCTGTGGGCAACTTACTTTGTGCTCGCAGTCATAGTACCCCAGGACTGGGACCTCTTTAATTAACTCTTTCTTTTTCTCTCACTCTTTATTAAAATTTTTATCCCATAATCATTGGACATCTTTGCGCAGTAGCGCTCTCAGTTGCTGGAGAAACTAGACTAGGCTCAGATGTCCCACCCATAGTTCACCATTCTAAGGCCTCTTTGTACCCTTTGTCATAGTTTCAGGGTAACTGCACCTGTATCCCCCCTCCTCCATGGTCCCAGTTAAGGTTTCCAACTCCCAGCTGTCACCTCTCTTAGGCAGAGATGCACGTCTCTCTCCCTCCTGACCAGGGTGTTAAGGCTGCACAGCCACTTGCCAGACACTGTGATATCCCCAGCAAGCCAGACTGTGTAAAGGCCAGTACCTAGTCTTTGCTTTCTCTCAGAGGGCTGTGAACTGTGTTTTGCCACCAGTTACAAGTTACCACACAGCTCTTTCTAAACAGACACCTATATTCTCAAGGAAAAAGCATTACAGAGAAAACATACAAAACAGTAAAAGTTCCTATACACGTGCTAAAAACTTACCAGAGGTCACCCATCTATCCTAGGGGTCCCTGTAGGCCACAGTCTCTTCAACTCTTCAGCAAGGGTTGGGGTCCTTGGACAGAAGGTCCTGTCCATTTGCTGGATCAGTCAGAAGACGCCGAGGCAGTTTAAACCCACCTTTTTATATCAAAAGCCCTTTCTTTGTCTGTTGGTCTCTGGAAAACCAAGGCTGAACCAATATATATAAGCCTCCCCAGGGAAAAGGCACCTCCAGAGAGGTGCCTATAACTAAGTGATTCATCTTAATCACCCACCACTGTTTTTGTTTCCTGAAGGAGTTGGGGTAGCCTTCTCTCCTTGAGTTACAATCCCTGGCCCACAGTGATACATAAACTTAACACAATATGGTCCCCAAAGGTATTTCATGGGATTGCAATATTGATTACACCTCTTTCTAGTCCATTAGGGCAGACGTGTTGGTTATTGTCTTTCCCTGTATGCCTTGCTGTGCTCACTTCTCTCTCAGGTAGGCTATTTCTGTTACACAGAATTTTCATTTTGTTTGTGTTACTTTAGCCCAGCAGCTCTGTCTCTTTCCAAACCTTCCTGGAGTCTCTGGTCATGCCCTTTCAATGCCTTTCCTCGGATCAACTTTAATCTGGGGCACCCTTAGCACCCTCTGTACCATTAAAAATGTGGTGTATTGTCTGGTGACACACTTCAGGGTCTGAACAAAACCCCAGCAGCATTCTGTGGAAACAGTAGCTCCCAAGGAGATGTTGAATGTGCACACACATGGGTTCTGTTTTTCTAAGGGCACCTGCCAGAACCCTGCTGATGCAACCAGCCTAGACAAATAGTTAGCTTCAGCCAACTCCCCTAAATTTCTCTCCATGTAGACAGTGGGAAATGTTCCTTTTTAACATATTCATTTAATTCTTGGGGGTCTATATGTAAGCAAAGGATTTCATCTTTTGTTTTCTACAGTGACCAATGGGTGTATCCTCTCTGTCGGTTCTTCTACTCATCTGGTGATTTTCAGGCCAATCAGCCCATCCAGCTCTTCCTTTGGCCTCTGCCTTAGGGCAAGAGGAACTTTCCTAAGGATGTTAATTGTGGGGCAGTTTGGCTCTTTCAGCTCAATTCTGTACACTGTTGAGAGTTTCCCTATTCCCTGGAAGATGTCCTAAAATTCTTCTGGGGCCAGATCCTTGGCCCTGAAGGAGCCTTAAATCTATCCTAACTGGCCCCTTAAGGACTCACCCTGCACAGGCAATCCTTGGGTGACACAGAGCCGAGCCACTATAGCACCTCCTACACTGGCCTCTCTCCTAGCCTCCTGTGTAGAGGCATGTGGACTGGGGATGTCACGAGGGGTTTCCATGTATCCCCACGGTATCCAGCTGCCAGACCAGTCCTTGGAGTATGTGTACACTGCAAACAAACAAACAAAAAACCCCACAGCAGCAAGTCTCAGAGCCCAGATCAACTGACTCGGGCTTGCGTGGCTTGCTCTGCAGGGCTAAAAGTAGCACTGTAGATGTTCCCACTCGGGCTGGAGTGGGGAGAGGGTCTCAGAGCCTGGGCTCCAGCCTGACAGGAAAATCTACACTTCTATTTTTTAGCCCTATAGCCCAAGCCTGAGTCAGCTGACATGGGCCCAGAGATTCACTGTAGTGGGGTTTTTATTTTATTTTTTTGCAGTGTAGCTGTACCCCTCCAGACCACTGACAGCAAGATTAGTTACAGCAGCCCTGAAGCTGCTTTTATTTATATCAAGGACTGGCCTGGCAGTCAGACAGCCCCAGATTTGGGGGAACATAAAAGCAGCTTTAAGACACATTTGCACAACTCCCTTTCTGAGCTTTGCCAAGCATAGCTCAGCTGCAGCTCTAGCCCTGGGTCTCGGAGCTTAGTAAGGCATTTGAAGGTGTTTCATGAAGCCTTCATTTCAAAGTAAATTAAAATTGTCATGTACAGAAACTATCACGTGGCCTGAAAACTGGCTGAAGGTGTATTAATAATAAACATCAATGTATCAAGTTGGCAGAAGGTGACTGGTGCGATGCTGCATGTGTTAAGGATGACTTTATGTGATATTTTCGTTAATGATTTGGAAAAGAGCGTAAACAGCAGCTTAATGAAGTCTGCAGATAATACTAAAATGGGAAGTTCATATCCAATAATAACACTGTAAATACAGCAAGGCGAGAGAAATAATACAAAGAGACCGAGAGAGATCAGAAACATGGGCACAATGTAACAAAATGAAATTCTACTTTGAAAAAATGTAAACTAATACATATGGGGAAAATTATCTGAAACGCATTATTCACTGGGAGAAACCTGGAAATAGGTAGTGCTGGAAGAGACCTACGTTCGATAGCGGACAGCAAATTAGACATGAGTTTGCAATGTGTCAGCAAGAAAAGGCCTTTGCAGTTTTAGGCTGTGCACACAAAGGCACCACATCACAGAGCAGGGAGATAATAAACCCTCTCTGCACATGCTTGGTGTGACCACACCTGAAGGACTAAGGGACTTTGAAGTCACTGGAGCTATGCCAATTAACGCCAGCTGAAAATCTTGCCCATTGTGTTCAGTTCTGGTCACCTTGTTATCAGAGAGGTATTGACAAGTTGGAAGTGTTCTGAGAAGAGGACCATAAGTTATCAGGGAACTAGAAAGTCTGACAAAAATGATTAAATGAACTAAATATTATAAATGGTTGAATACTGCAAAAGAGCATTCACAAATGTTCATTCAAATTCCAAACAGCTGGTTAGTTTGACTGTAGTTTGATATCCATGAACATTCACATGTTCATAAGAACTCTGGGGAATTGCTGTTCTTTGTATCAGTGGCGATATTAACGCATAGAAGGGCATTTGTGAACGAACAAGCGTATTCACTACAGAAGTCCTTCTCAGCATGTTCTCCTAAAACTAACCTATATTTAAGCGCCTAAATAAGTGAACTGTTTTTCAGAGGTTACTGACCCTGCACAACTGCCATGGACGTCAGTGGGAGATGCTAGAAGTTCAACACCTCTAAAAATGACCCTCTTTTATGTCGTTGTTTAAACATGGATTTAGGGGCCTAATTGTAGGCATCCACATTTAAATATTTTAGCCTATATCTCCTGAAGTCACCATGAAAATCTTGTAAAAGCAGCAAAGAGTCCTGTGGCACCTTATAGACTAACAGACGTATTGGAGCATGAGCTTTCGTGGGTGAATACCCACTTCTTCGGATGCATGAAAATCTTGACATTTTCCATTCTGTTGTCTTTTATTTGAACATTGACACTATGTTAAACCTGTTTACTGCAATATCATTTGAAAGAAATTCCAGAAACTGAAAGTTCTCTACCATTCCATGTAAAATCCATCAAGGGGCTGATCCAAAATCCATCGACGTCTATGGGAATCTTTTCATTGATTTCCATGGGCTTTGGATCAGGTCCCAATTGGCAGCATCTCCTTCATTAACTCCAATTAAATTCAATTGTCTGAAATTGCACAGTAGACAAATTAATTCCCTACCACTACCACCACCACCACCACCCTGCACTGTTTGCAGGCCAGCTCCCTTTAATGCCTTTTGTGGGGCTTACAATATTTAGTGGAACAGGAGTACTTGTGGCACCTTAGAGACTAACAAATTTATTAGAGCATAAGCTTTCGTGGACTACAGCCCACTTCTTCGGATGCATATGAAGAAGCCCCGAAGAAGTGGGCTGTAGTCCACGAAAGCTTATGCTCTAATAAATTTGTTAGTCTCTAAGGTGCCACAAGTACTCCTGTTCTTCTTTTTGCGGATACAGACTAACACGGCTGTTACTCTGAAACTTGTCAATATTTAGTGGAATATTTAATTGTTATAGGCATCTTCTGTCCAATCTGGATCCCAGCCATTGAGCTCTGACTGATCATTGTTAAAGCATAATACAATAAACAACAACCAGAAGAGTCAGTTAATCTAAAGCACCCAATACAGGACTACAGATGTCAGTGAGTTGATCAGACCTAGGAAATAGTGGTCGGATATGCCCCAGCAGCAGTCAGAAGACTACAAAAACCCATATGAATCATTAGTCTCCAAGGCCATAAAGTCATGGATGGCAACGTCATAGCCCCTGTTCTAAACACACCAAGTGATCATCTGACCACATAATTATTAGAGACCCAAATAACTTACACTACATATAAAAATGAGGTTTAACATATGGCCAATCCTGTAGGAGACTATAAGTCCCAGACAGTCCTTCACTTCCACAAGTTGCCACTAATGTGTAAGGACTTTTAAATAAGCTCAAAAAACTCAGTTGTGAAATCTGCATTAAAACCAGTGAGCTAAGCACCATGAAAATAGCGAACTTTTACCTTGCTGTAGTGACACAAGTCTTGGCCAGATGCTCAGGTGGATTCATCTGCATGGTAAGCCATCTTGTGTACTGTAAGTAGGATAAAAATATTGGAACTACACTGCTGTCACCACCTCTATCTTCTCCCTAAGATTGATCAACCACTCAGATGCCTACCTGGAATCAACATCATGCAACCAGGACTCAGCAAGACATCCCATGGTCACTTCATGAATCATGAAGTACACTAGTCTTAGTCATATAAGACATGACATCACTCAACCAAAAATTTATGCAAGAGAAACCTGAATTATTCATTCCAACGTAGCTACATGAGTGTTTCTCAGTAGGATATAGGGGATTCTGCCAAAGGAGCCTAAGATGAGATGCCTTCTGACATACCTTGGACTTATCTCCCCTATGGAGAGTTGTCTGAATGGGTAGCTTCATATCTACTATCTCAGCTACTTCACCATATGACTCACTTGTGCTATAACCTCCCCAGTTGGAACTCTCTCTCTTTTGTGCACGTCAACAAAGACAAAGCAGTACCTAAGCACTCAAAGACTGGGATCTCTCAGATCCCTTTCTCTAAAGTGGAACAAATCAAACAGAAACGAAGAAATAGTGCTCCTCACTGACAAAACACACTCCAAAAACTCACCAAGAGAAGCATGCTTTAACCACTGGTGGAGAGAAGGAAATGAAATGATGGGTAGGTAAAATGGGGAAGAGCTCATCTGATGAAACAAATAGCAACTCTCCATAGTCAACAGATACAAATAGTGCCATTAGGATCTATCCTGCTTCAGAAGCTGCTGGAGCCAGCACAGACCCTGCCTTTATGCTTTTGCCTCCATTCCAAGCACCCATAGGCAAGTGTTGCAGTAAGAATGTTACTGCCTTATGCTATTTTTCTTGACTTAATGCACATTCCCTGCAGCAAGACAGGTACATTGAAATAAATCATATTTTCCATCATCCTTGGGAATTTAGTATCACTACGAAACTGAGGTTTATAAAGTTACCTCTCCTCAACAAAGATAATAGGATTTGTAAAATCATTCATGGCAACCATGACTCATGGGTAGCCTGGAACATCTTCCCCAGGTGAGGGCTTGAAAGTGGGTATCAGACCACATCATGTCTCATCTTTTGTAAATAAAGTAGAGCAGAAGAGAAAAACGAGGACATCAGTGGAATGCACTTAAGAGAAATAGATACATGCACCAAAGAAAAATGCTTTGAAATTTAAAATATTTATGACTTTAAAAGGCATGAAAAATGATACTATCCATTAACTAATAGACATTCCGCCTTTGTGATGCAGCCTCCATCCCTAACTAAAAACACATCTCTGCTCTGCCTTTGAAGCCAGATGCAAACATGATTAAATTTGAGGGTTAGGTAGGGGAGAGTGTTTATGTTCCATCACTTATTGTATCTCTTTAGAGCACATAATGGCTCATGAAAATCAGATTGTACATATTATTTGCTTCACTTACTCTTGTTGAGCTGAGATGCTGAGCCCATGATCTTCCGCTGTGTCACCTTGCTGCCTGCTATAATGTGCAAGCAGAAGAAATTTAAACTTAAGGACGCTTGTCCTCTGCTCTCAGCAACAGCTTCTGTAGTGTGTTCACAATTTACAAATTATATGTTGCCCAGTCTCTCATTTTTATAAGAAAAGGAAAAATATTGGCTCCAGATCTTGTGGTGTGTAGATCACTGTAAATGAGAGGAGAGCATATTATTTACAACTTCTGCATTTCAGTGTCAGAATAGCCTAACTCTACCTGTGTATTTGTGCCATGCACCTACCTACAGTCGGAAACTGAAAAGACTGAGGCTGATTCTTCATTGAGACCCTCAAGGTCCTTGGCAAAGTGTCTCACTGCCATTTGGAATGAAGAAAAAGACATCAAATATATACATTTTTTAATCAGGACAATAATATATCCCCTACTTTACATGAACCTGCGCAAATCAGCCAGCATAGACAGGATCCATTCTTCCTTTTCCTCTCTGTTCTAGTCAACATCACCTTCATGTAGAGTTGAGCCTAAACTGACTTTAGGATCAATCACACCCACATTCAGGTTTTTCAGATGCCCAAGCCCATCTTCCAGCCAAACACAAAACTCCACAGGGACAGGTTCAAGACACCAG
This sequence comes from Trachemys scripta elegans, assembly GCF_013100865.1. Taxonomy (NCBI): domain Eukaryota; kingdom Metazoa; phylum Chordata; order Testudines; family Emydidae; genus Trachemys; species Trachemys scripta. Next base: position 141,617,560 of record NC_048298.1, on the reverse strand, counting down.
ATTAAGAGGTTCCCCCAAACCACTCCACTTTTGTCTTGACTAGGCCCTCCTTTTCCTACAGCTATTCTCCCCCCACTCTTCATGGGCCTTTTCCATGCCTTCCTCCTCAAGGGCCCTTTGGCCTGGACTACAAATTTGGGCAACTGAGACCTCATGATTTCAGGGAGATGACAGATACCCTGGCCCAGACAGCAGGAAGTTCTATCTCCACCAGGCATTCCGTGAGTGTCCGTGAGACTACAGACCATATTAAACCTTTGTGAGACTGGGATGGGTTTTTTTCCTTCATATTTCTCAAAGGAACTTGCATTTATTTGGAACTCAAAGTTGGTGTTTTGTTTAGGTTTTTCCAATGTGGTTGAGCTGTAGGGGCTATTCTAGTCTCGTCTAGTCTACCTAGGTTATTATACAACCTTCATCACTGTAGTATCTGAGCACCTTACAGTAGTACATGAAGTGACATGACTAGCATCTGTCACATGTAGTTCATTTTCTCATCCACTCCCATGGGGAGAATTGTGTATGCAGTGGAGTGACTTGACCTGATAGGGGTATGTTTTCGAGGGTTTTTTAAATGTATACACTGCTCTGTGGTATGTGTGTTTGAGAAGGCACAGTTGAAGAAGTGCACCTTGCACTTGGAGCGGAAGGTGGTGGGGTTTGGGATGGCCCTTAGTTCCTGGGGAACTTCATTCCACAATCTTGGACTAGCTCCCAAGAAAGCTCTGTCTACCACACAGATAAGCTTTACGCTGATGTTAGACAATTCCATTATGCTAGAGGAGCAAAGTTATTGACCATGTCTCCATCGTGGAGTTTTAGGCAGTCTTTTAGATATGCAGGGCCAACTCCATTGAGTACATTGATGATAAGGACTGAGACTTGGAACTTGATTCAACATTCTATGGGAAGCCATTGTAGGGATCAGTGGGCAGGTCTGATGTGCTCAGAGTATCCTATGTCGCTGTGCTGAGCAGACACGCTGCACTATTCTGTACTAATTGGAACTTTCTAAGGGCTGAGGACTTCATACCCAGGTATATCACATTGCAGTATGCCAGGTAGGAGCTAAGTCATCATCTGCCATGATCAGATGTTTTGTCCTAGCTAATAAGAGATAGAAAGCCTCACTTGTGGATGGTGCTATGCCTCATAGAGGAATCCAGGAGCATTCCTAAACTATGGACTGAACTGACCAGATGAAAGTGGATACCTTCAACTATAAAAGACTACACTATGATTGCAAAATCTTCACAATGCTTTCCTCTGCCCACCAGCATGACTCCCATCTTGGCTGAGTTCAGCTTCAACCAGGGGTTCTTTATTCATGAGCTGAGCTCATCCAAACCCAAGGCCATTTTAGTGTAGTGGTATAGTCGTATGTGGTGAAGTTTAAACAGATCTGTGTGTCATCTGATCTGCTCTAGTTCAAACAGGAGTTAACTCAGGAAAGTCCTATGGCCTGTGTTATACAGGGGGTCATAGAACTAAAGTTTAAGGCCAGAAGGGACCTGCAGATCATCTATTGCAACTTGTATATCACAGGCCACCAACACCACTCAGCCACCCACACACTAAACCCAACAACCGGAATTAGACCAAAGTATTACAGTTCCCAGGAGACTAAACTATTGTGGGCCACAGGCAAAGAACAGAAGGTCAGATGAGAGTTGACAATGGTCCCTTCTGGCCTTATAACCTGTGAATTTGTGTATTGCTAGGACTTGTGTCCATGTCATCTGACCAGTTCACCTAGTGGCTGTGTCTAAATGTTGAATAAGACCTTAGAAAGACTTGATCCTCACGGGACTTCGGTTGTCGGGGCTATTCAGGAGGACTGGTTTACACAGAGACAGACTCTGCAGAGGAAACTGGGCCTTCCCCAGATCCAAGAAACGGTAAGCCTTAGAGGCAGGCATGTGTGTAGACTATTTTATTAAGGTCTGTTTCCTGTATCATGCTTTGGTTTGCTTTAGGAAGACTCTTTGCTCACTGTATTAACTACTGGTCTCTTACTCCTGTTGGGGACAGAACTGCAGGAACTGAAGATAAGTCTGGTCTGTTGAGGTAACCATGGTTAGCACCTGGGGACTGCAGCCCAAGGCCTGGTCTGAGAATTAGAAAATCACTGGGTTCCTTCACTCCTGACAAAGGTTGAGACTTGAAATCTAACAGGAGCGCACTCAAAAAGATCAGTAGTGGTCAGAGGTGCAGTGAGCCCAGTAAGCATGACAGAGCTAACAAGACACACCGACTGTCATGCATCAACAGAAATAACAGCATCTTTATACAGGTTTCTAACAACTGACTGTGATAAATAAGGAGAAGAGATCTGCATTACTATGCAAAGTCCTAAGAAACAGCCTTCCTGTTACAAACTGGGGAAACTGTATCTATTTTTACATAGATTGAGGAAACTATAAAATAATTCCTATGGCTATAACTAGGGCTGTCAAGCGACTAAAAAAATTTAATTGCGATTAAAAACATTAATTGCATGATTAATCGCACTGTTAAAGAATAGTAGAATTCCATTTATTTAAATATTTTTGGATGTTTTCTACATTTTCAAATATATTGATTTCAATTACCACACAGAATACAAAGTGTAAAGTGCTCACTTTATATTATTATTTTTATTACAAATATTTTCACAGTAAAAAACAAAAGAAATAGTTTTTCAATTCACCTAATACAAATACTGTAGTGCAATATTTATCATGAAAGTTGAACTTACAAATGTAGAATTATGTTAAAAAAATAACTGCACTCAGAAATAAAACAATGTAAAATTTTAAAGCCTGCATGTCCACTCTGTCCTACTTCTTGTTCAACCAATCGCTCAGACAAACAAGTTTGTTTACATTGGCAGGAGATAATGCTGCCCGCTTCTTGTTTACAATGTCACCTGAAAGTGACAACAGGTGTTTGCATGGCACAGTTGTAGCTGGCATTGCAAGATATTTATGTGCCAGATGCTCTAAAGATTTATATGTCCCTTCATGCTTCAATCACCATTCCAGAGGACATGTGTCCATGCTAATGGTGGGTTCTGCTCGATAACAATCCAAAGCAGTGCGGTGCAACGCATATTCATTTTCATCATCTGAGTCAGATGCCATCAGCAGAAGGTTGATTTTCTTTTTTGGTGGTTCGGGTTCTGTAGTTTCCGCAATGGAATGTTGCTCTTTTAAGACTTCTGAAAGCATGCTCCACACCTCGTCCCTCTCAGATTTTGGAAGGCACTTCAGATTCTTAAACCTTGGGTCGAGTGCTGTAGTTGTCTTTAGAAATCTCACATTGGTACCTTCTTTGCGTTTTTTCAAATCTGAAGTGAAAGTGTTCTTAAATGAACAACATGTGCTGGGTCATCATTCAAGACTCCTATAACATGAAATATATGGCAGAATGTGGGTAAAACAGAGCAGGAGACATACAATTCTCCCCCAAGGAGTGCAGTCACAAATGTAATTAACACATTTTTTAAATGAGCGTCATCAGCATGGAAGCATGTCCTCTGGAATGGTGGCCAAAGCATGAAGGGGCATACAAATGTTTAGCTTATCTGGCACATAAATTTCTTGCAATGCTGGCTACAAAATTCCATGTAAATGCTGTTCTCAGGTGACATTGTAAATACGAAGCAGGCAGCATTATCTCCTGTAAATGTAAACAAACATGTTTGTCTTAGCGATTGGCTGAACAAGAAGTAGGACTTAGTGGACTTGTAGGCCCTAAAGCAGTGGTTCTCAAACTTTTTTACTGGTGACCCCTTTCACATAGCAAACCTCTGAGTGCAACCCCCCTAATAAATTAAAAACACTTTTTAATATATTTAACACCATTATAAATGCTGGAGGCAAAGCAGGGTCTGGAGTGGAGGTTGACAGCTGGCGACCCCCCATGTAATAACCTCACGACCCCCTGAGGGGTCCTGACCCCCAGTTTGAGAACTCCTGTTCTAAAGTTTTACACTGTTTTGTTTTTTTGAGTGCCGTAATGTAACAAAAAAAATCTACATTTGTAAGTTGCACTTTCATGATAAAGATATTGCATTATGGTACTTGTATGAGGTGAATTGAAAAACACTATTTCTTTATCATTTTTATAGTGCAAATATTTATAATAAAAATAATAATATAAAGTGAGCATTGTACACTTTGTATTCCGTGTTGTAATTGAAATCAATATATTTGAAAATGTAGAAAAGCATCCAAAATATTTAATACATTTCAATTGGTATTCTATTGTTTAACAGTGCAATTAAAAGTGCGATTTATCTCGGTTAATTTTTTTGTGCTAACTGTGATTAATTGACAGCCCTAGCAATAACACTATGTGGTTCCCATATGTACCTATCTTTGCCTGCAAGATAAATATGAAGTTTGAAAAATAAGCAGTAAGAATAGAAGTGCCTTTTCCCTCCCTGACACCTCAACTACTGTGACACTGCAGTACTAGGATGCTGTAATAAAAGAAAAGTTATGAGGAACAGCTGAAAAGCTGACATAACCTAGAGATTTAATTCAGTGATGAATTAATTGCACCATATTTAATATTCCCAATATGAAATTGCAGAGAAATTGGTTCTGTTCCTGCTCTCTGGGAATCCACCAGAGGGAACTGTATCCCCTAATTAAGGAAGACTGATTTGATTTTTCAAGCCTTCTTTTGCCCCAACACAAAATGATGAGAAATAAATGGTGTGCAGGGTAAATTGAAACCACATTTGAAATGCAAACAGGATTCAAACTTTGACTGCACTGGATGCTAACAGCTAAAGTTCTTTAATCATTTAAATGAAGAGTCAGCCAAGTGGAGAGTCAGCCAGAGAGTCAAGTTAAAATAAGAAAGAATTTCCTTCTATTCTTTCAGTGTGGACAAATCAGTGTGCTGGGACAATGTGTGCTGAAACTGTACACATTTTCCACCTATTTTATGGGATTGATTTTGGATTTCAGGATGATTAGTTTATCATTGTATTTCTTAGAACTGTAGGGGAAGTGAGGAGGACTAGGGGGGTCAAGATGAAGAGGTGATGATAGAGCCTCATGAGAGCCCAGGATTGGAACTGCAGAGGGGATAACTTGGAATAATGATTTTAAACTGAACAAAAGAAAATGTAGGCTGAATAGCAAGAAAATGGTCAGATCTATTAGAATGCAGACTGGACTTCAAAAATGAAGTTATGGAGTCATTTAAAAGTAGGCTGAAAAGTCCTACAGAATAAGTCGTTGGAAATAGTCTTTCATTGGTACACAGGAGAACCAGATGTGAGCTAATACTTCTTCTGCAACTCTGTTTTATGAGACTATATTTTTCCTGATATCTAAAGTTGATGAACGAAAGAAGAGAGAACTGCAAAGTTTATTCAGCGAAAGGAAAGTTCAGTTCTGCACCTTCTAAAATATGCTATGGCTAGTTGATTGGAGGCATACTGCTGTGGTCAGGGTTTTGTGAGTTTCTTCCATTGCCGAAATGCCATGGTGAAAAACAGAACAAGTAGGGCTTTTTTTTTGCTAGAGAGAGGCTGAAGATGGACACCTTTGATGGTCCACAGATGAGTTGCATGATGATCCTTCTACTATCTACTGCTAATTGCTTAAAAGTAGTTAATGCTCTTAGTCCAAACCAGTCTCACAGAATTTACCATAAGAAAGAGACGTTTTCCTGTAGTAATTAATATCTGTGTTTCAGAAATTACTCTCTGTGATCCCTGATTTTGCCGGTACAGCCTGGGAACTTTCTTAGTTTGTCAGAAGAAAAGGTAGAATCAAATTAAGATGTGAAAAACTGCTGCCAACCATTTCCACTTGCTGATGACACTGTAATAACTCTGTGCTTGGACATGGAGTGCCAGAGCTCTGCCCAAATGAAGGCCACATTGGCAGCTTACCAGGAGTCTGCGAGGCAAGCCAGACAATCTGTGTATCTGTTCATGGAATCGTTTTTAATGTGGTGGTGCAGCTCATGGGCACCACTTGTTATAACTTTCACTGTGCTATGCAGGTCAGAGTGGCTTTCTCCATTCATTATGCCGTGTATGATCTCAGGCCTGGTCTACACTACGACTTTAATTCGGATTTATCAGCTTTAATTCGAATTAACCCTGTAACCGTTCACACAACGACGCCATTTAATTCGATGTAAAGGGCCCTTTAAATCGATTTCTGTACTCCACCCCAACGAGCGGAGTAGCGCCAAAATCGATTTTAGCAATTCGAATTAGGGTTAGTGTGGCCGCAATTCGATGGTATTGGCCTCCGGGAGCTATCCCACAGTGCATCATTGTGACCGCTCTGGACAGCAATCCGAACTTGGATGCACTGGCCAGGTAGACAGGAAAAGCCCCGCGAACATTTGAACTTCATTTCCTGTTTGCCCAGCGTGGAGAGCACAGGTGACCACAGATACCTCATCAGCACAGGTAACCATGCAGGCTGATAATCGAAAAAGAGCACCAGCATGGACCGTGAGGGAGGTACTGGATCTGATCGCTGTATGGGGAGAGGATTCAGTGCTTGCAGAACTTCGTTCTAAAAGACGAAATGCAAAAACTTTTGAAAAAATTTCCAAGGGCATGATGGAGAGAGGCCACAATAGGGACTCTGAGCAGTGCCGCGTGAAGGTCAAGGAGCTCAGACAAGCCTATCAAAAAACAAAGGAGGCAAACGGTCGCTCCGGGTCAGAGCCGCGGACATGCCGCTACTACGCCGAGCTGCATGCAATTCTAGGGGGGGCTGCCACCACTACCCCACCTGTGTTCGTGGATTCTGGGTCGGGGATAGTCTCGACGCCTGAGGATTCTGCCGATGGGGTAGAGGAGGAGGAGGAGGAGGAGGATGAGCTTGCAGAGAGCACACAGCACTCCCTTCTCCCCAACAGCCAGGATCTTTTTATCACCCCGACTGAAGTACCCTCCCAAGCCAGTACCCAAGACTCTGACCCCATGGAAGGGACCTCAGGTGAGTTTACCTTTTAAAATATAAAACTTGTTTTAAAAGCAAACGGTTTTTAATGATTACTTTGCCTGACTTTGCATTCGCGGTCAGTTCAGCTACTGGAAAAGTCTGTAGCTACTGGAAAAGTCTGTTAACGTGTATGGGGATGGAGCGGAAATCCTCCAGGGACATCTCAATGAAGCTCTCCTGGAGGTACTCCGAAAGCCTTGCCAGAAGGTTTCTGGGCAGTGCATCTTTATTCCCTCCTCCATGGTAGGACACTTGACCACGCCATGCTTGCAGCAAGTAATCTGGTATCATTGCCTGACAAAGCCTGGCAGCGTATGGTCCCGGTGTTTGCTGGCATTCAAGCAACATCCGTTCTTTATCTTGTTGTGTAATCCTCAGGAGAGTGATATCACTCCTGGTAACCTGGTTGAAATACGGGAACTTAATTAAGGGGACAGAGGTGGCCGTTCCTACTGGGCTGTTTGCCTGTGGCGGAAAATAAATCCTTCCCTGCAGTTAGCCAAGCGCAGATGGGAAATTGGCCCTGAGTTTTTCGCGTTTGGCTAGCAGGGATCTTCCCTGTTACCAGCCACGCGGTGGGGGGAGGGTACCGTGATCATCCCAGAGAATTCATGGCGAGGGGGGGGGGGCGGCGGCGGGGGGGTGGGTAGTTTGGTGCCTGCAGGGATCTTCCTGCAGGGTTAGTTTGTTTTCTGGTGCTGCTGAATGTTAACAGAAAAACCGCAGCACTCTACTTGCCTGAAGGGGCACAGACAAGCCCCACCACACTGCCCCCCCCCCAAATGCCTGAGATTGGCCAGGCTTCTGCAGCACTCTACAGGCTATGCTTGGTATGTGGGAAAGGAGGGTGCAGAAGCTGTAAAACAATGGCTTACCATGGCCGCATGCAAGCCGAATTCTGTTGCCCAGACCTGTGATCTCTAGCAGCAAAGCCACAGGCACTCAGCATTAAGAGGCAAAATGCGACCTTGCACAGAAATCACATGTGCTATGTAATGTGAACAGTGTTGGTCACCGTGAAAGAGTATAAGCATTGTTCTGCAAAATGTAGCTTTTAAAACAATTCTCTCTTTTTTCCCCTCCCTACAGCAGCTGCAAATTCCTCAAGCCTCCCTCCTCCATCCCGAAGGTTATCACAGATAAGGCGTCGTAAGAAGAAGACGCGGGAGGACATGTTTTCTGAAATTATGCAATCCAGCAGGAGTGACAGAGCTCATCTGAATGAGTGGAAGGAAACAGTTTCAAAGTATAGGAAAGAAGTCAGTGAACGTGAGGACAGGAGGGACCAACGTGAGGAGAGGAGGGACCAACGTGAGGAGAGGAGAGACGATCGAGATGAGAGATGGCGGCAGGAAGACCAGAGGATGAAGGATGCAACGCTGGGGCTGCTCCGGCGTCTGGTGGAGGTTCAGGAACGGCTGCTGGAAAACAGACTGCCGCTTCAGCCCCTGTTCCACCCTCCCTCCTCCCCATGTTCCGTATCCTCCTCACCCAGACGTGTAAGAACGCGGGGGGGGAGGCTCCGTACACCTTCCCATTCCACCCCAGTAGACAGCCCAAGCAAAAGGCTGTCATTTTTTTAACCTTTTCTTTGTGGCTTTTTCCTTCCCAGCAATCCTCCTCCCAAATACCACCCGGGTTCCCTCCCTCTTTTTCTAATCTATTAATAAAGAATAAATGATTTTTAAATGATAGTGACTTTATTTGGTTTGAAAGAAAGCTGGGGGAAGGGGCAGGGTGGGTTCCTTACAGAAAATCAGTCAGTAAAGGGGGAGGGTTTTCATGAAGAAGAAACAAACAGATATTTCACACGGTAGCCTGGCCAGCCATGAAACTGGTTTTCA
>NC_048298.1:141503763-141599172 GCF_013100865.1 Trachemys scripta elegans | reverse complement strand
CTGTGAATGGCTATCCAACTACAGAAACAGTTTCTCCTCCCTTGGTGTTCACACCTCAACTGCTAGCAGAGCACCTCACCCTCCCTGATTGAACTAACCTCGTTATCTCCACACTGATATATACCTGCCTCTAGAGATTTCCATTACTTGCATCTGAAGAAGTGAGGTTCTTACCCACGAAAGCTTATGCTCCCAATACTTCTGTTAGTCTCAAAGGTGCCACAGGACCCTCTGTTGCTTTTTACAGATTCAGACTAACACGGCTACCCCTCTGATACTTGACAGGACTCTCTGTTGCTTTTTACAGATCCAGACTAACATGGCTACCCCTCTGACAGAAGAGACAGTATCCCTGCACCACAGTGACCCCTGGCTGCATGGAGCAGCAACTGCAGGGAAAGTTCTGTTCAGTTCCTGCAGCTCCTGCAGCCCTAGGGTGGATCATACTCAGTGCAGGCAGAATCTTCAGAGAAATTATCTGCCAGACTGATAACAAGGTCTGCTGAGCATATGCAAACAGGGATTTTCAGGGGCTTATGACTTGGTCAAATCTGGGTGGATTTTCACAAAGACAGCAAAAGGAACCTCCGTGATCCCAGGAATTATCCCCTTCTTCAAGCATAGAGCTGCATGAGCTTATCAATGGAACAGTTGTAAGAATTTAGCATGAGGAGCTTCATTCCTGGAAACTGCTTAACCACTTTTGCTGCAACTTTCCAAAATATTCAGCTCAACACAGAGAGCGAGCATAGAAAAACTCATCCTGAATAATTAAAATCTGACAAAGTGATAGTCAATTGAAATGGAACCTTATAATCGGAAGTGTTAGGCAGCATCAAGTTTAAGACTTGCTTCCATCTGAACCTATAATAAAAGGGTAGAAATTTGAGAGGACTTTCCCCCATGAACAACATATAAGGGGAAAGTGTTTTTCTGCAAAACCTGGGGCATATGCCCAAGAAACAAATCTGATAAGAAGAATCACTGCTGACTTAATAGTTTTGCCATCTGGTTTACATCACTTAGAATTATGTCAAGCCAGGCTCCCCACCAAATTCTTCCAAAGTCCCAATCCCAACCTGCCACTACTGGATGCTAGAGTGAGATGACAGCATGAGACATAGTTATTTGCTCGCTATAAAATCAAACAGAATAACCAACCTGGGCTAATAAACATTGTGATTGCTGTAGAAACTTACACATGTTTACACAGGAAGTTTTTGCTTGGACTCACAAAATTATATGCTTCTCTCACCAACAGAAGCTGGTCCAATATTACCTCACCTGCCTTGTCTCTCTAAACTTCAGACTGTGCACTCGCATAAAAATAATCAACTGCAAATAACCAGCTGGCAAAAATCATATAAAAAGGCAGACTTGAACGTCAACAGTGTTTTGGCCTGAATGCTGAATTGTAGGAGTACATGTTTCTTATTTTATTTTCCTCACTATCCTAGAAACAGGGCAAACACTACTTAAAAGAGAGAGAGCCATTATTATTTTAGCTTGAGTCAGTCACAAGTGAGCAGGACAATGTTGGGAAGCAAGTGTTAAATACTCAATCTCCTATAGGCCAGAATCTAAAACCAAGGGTGTCTTTATTTTCTGTTTGAGAAACCCAAATATAGTGGCATTGGCCCTTTTTAATCTGTATGTAATGGTGATGGCTGAAAACTTGAAAACCCTTAAGTTTGGTGAGTTTGCTAGACAATGTACATCCTAAAGGTAGGGTGTTCACTGAGCATGTGCAACTTGAGAACAATGGCAAAGGACCCTGATGATGATTTCAGCTGAAATTTATATTGGTCCAGTCTGGATTTATCACAGCGTCACACTGTGTACTAATGACTGTTGAGGATAAAAAGCATGGAATTAAGATTTCTAAGCATATTAGCAGACACCGGTAAAGGCACCAGGCTGTTTTATGCCCTTTGTGTCTGGCAGAACCCTAAGCAAAGGCTTTTTTTATGCCAGCATTAATTTTGATATTTGTAAAGCAAAGCTGACATCTAGTGGGGAGAAAACAAACACAGGAGTTTCCCTACCTCTACCATGGATGCCCGAGTGCATGACAGGAGATAGTGTTTTTCCTCTTATAAAATGATATGTAACCAATAGGCCACTTTACGCCAATACCATCTAACTGGAAAAGAAAGACAACTAAAGAGCACAGAAGTGACCATTACTGAAGTGTGCTTTTTTTGGGCCCCTGCAAATGTAGTGATGAGTGAACGCCAGTGGGTACATTGCAGCATTCTCAGTGTATCACAGGCTTGAAAGTGCTTCATAAGCTAATCTTAAAGTCTCCGGTACCTAGTAGAGTGTTGGCCAATACTCAGACATGGATAGAATAAAAATGAAAATCTTTACTAGGCCTGGCAGAAAGAAAATGGTGCAAATGTCCCAGGCTTGCAATACTGCAGTTAGGACCACAGAACCTGCCAGATTGGATCAGAGCAGTGCCCAATTTGAGACACCTCAGGACTCATGGGGAAGCGCCGGCCGGGGGCGCAGGGTCTGGGGGCTGCCCGGCAAACCGTGAAGCTGGTAGCGCTCGGGCAGCTCTTTCCGTGGGGCTGGGAGTGGGAGGGAGGAGGGGGCAGAGTTAGGGCGGGGTTGGGGCGGGGAAGGGTCGGCGTTGGGGCGGGGCTGGTGGGAAATGGGCGGGGCCAGGACCCCATGGAGGGTCCTCTTTTTTTATTTGTTAAGTATGGTAACCCTACTTTCCTTTTGGGGAAGATAGAAGAAATTAGATGGGTTGGGATGGAGCTGTTTCATCCCAGCTGGAGCCGGTAGAGGTGGCGATGTCACCTGGATCCATCTCTCTGGCTCAATGTGGTCAGGACATCTCTCAGGATCAATATGAAGGCCTGGATCCTAGAAAATGCGGGGAGGGGAGCCATCATGGTGAAACTCACTCCAGTAGCCAATTTTTGTGCCCAAAGTCTCTTTGTTTAAGGACCCACAAAGGAAGTAGTGGGCAGAATAGTTCTTACACTCATTATTTTATCCACCAATTAGGCCTAATTTTTGACACACCAATTTTGGTTCATTGATTTTTTCAGTCTGGCACTTTTCTTGTTTACCAAGCATGATCTCAGCATAGCCCATGAGTTATATCAGTAAGCCTTTTTTTGTTTGCACTAATTCAGTCTTTCTGTCTCCCTTTCATACCATTTCCCATCAACATTTGATATTATAGATCATTGTGACATCCTAAAAAATTGCACTTACTTTTTTACAGTTGAACTCACAATTAAGGTAAATTTGTAGGCCCAATTATCACAACAGACCTTACTGTAGACAGGCACCAGTAGAGTTTACGGTAGGGTTTCAAGCAAGGGTAAACGCCACCGGAGCAAAGCGTGGTTATCTTATCTACGCTAAGGGGTTCACTGGTACCTAGAGCAGCAATTGGCCACCAATGACTGTAATCAGCACAAAATCAACAGCTGAGACATGGCTGCTGATAGTGTAGTTCCTCAGCTCTGCTTTTTGGCTGACAAAGCTGATGCATTGTCCCACACTGATGTGTCAGTAGAAGATGTTTTAGAACAAATTGACAAATTAACCAGTAATCGGTGACCAGACCTAGCTGGTATTCACTCAAGAGTCCTGAAGGAACTCAAATATGAAGCTGAAGAACTTCTAACTGTGGTATGTAACCTATACTGAAACCTAGTATGTCCCAGATGACTGGAAGTTACCTAGTGTAACACCAATTTTCAGAAGGGCTCCTGAGTTAATCCTGGAAATTACAGGCTGGTAAACCTAATTTGAGTACCAGACAAATTGATAGAAACTATCATAAAGAACACAGCTATCAAACACATACATAAACATGATTTGTTGGGGAAGGGCCAACATGGCTTTTGTAAAGGTAAATCATGCCTTACCAATCTATTAGAATTCTTCAAGAGTGTCAACAGGCACATGGATAAGGATGATCCAGTCAATATAGTGTACAATACTTGGATTTTAGAAAGCTTTTAACAGGGTTCCTCACCAAAAGCTATTAAGGAAATTAAGCAGTCCTGGGCTAAGAGGGAAGGTCCTCTAATGGTTCAGTAACTGGTTAAAAGATAGAAAACAAAGGGTAGTAATAAACTGTCAGTTTTCACAGTGGAGAGAGGTAAACAGCGGTATCCCCAAGGATCTGTACTGAGACCTATGTTGTTCAACATATTCATTAATGATCTGGAAAAGGGAGTGAACACTGACGTGGCAAAGTTTGCAGCTGATACATAAGTGTTCAAGACAGTTAAGTTCAAAGCTGATTGCAAAGAGTTACAGGGGATCTCATAAAACTGAATGACTGGGCAACAAAATAGCAGATGAAATTCAACTTTGTTAAATGCAAAATAATGCACATTGGAAAAAATAATCCCAACTATACATATAAAATGATGGGATCTAAATTAGCTGTTACCACTTGTAGCGAGGTGGTGGGATACCCCACAGCCCCGCTGAGGGCTGAACTTCCCCTAACACCAACGTGGGCGGAGCCACCGGGTCCGGCGCCCGCCCCTCAGAGGACACGGCGCCGACCCGGAAGTATAAAAGCCCGCCTGCAGAGCTCAGTGGAGAACAAGCCGGCGGAGAGAGCAGATGGCTGTGGCCGAGCTCCCGCTTGGGAGACAGTAGCAGGCCGCGACCGGCCTGCTGAGTCACCAGGCCAGCCGAGCCTACCCCTCGCCCGGTACCCTGAGGAGGACTGGCCAAGCCTGCCCCTTTCCTGCTATCCCGAGGAGGAGCCGAGCGTACCCTTCGCTACCTACCCGGAGGAACCGATGCTGGTGGAGAGCACCGAGGATACTAGTACGGCCCAGGTACCGTACAAGGGGGAGTGTGGAAGTAGCCCAGGGGCAGCCGACCCCAGTCTGGCTGCAGCCCTGCCAGAGCCAATGTCAGTGTGTTGCGTCCAGGATCCCCACTGACAGCAGCGAGTTTCTGCAGCTGCTAGGGCCCCAGGCTGGGACACAGTGGAGTGGGAGGGCCTGCGTCCCTCTGCCAGACTCCCCCTTTCCCTGGCCTGGAGAGGCTGGGACCTCTTGCTCATTGACTCAGCCCTTGCTTAAGGGTCTGGGTTTCTGACTGACTGTTTGTTTGCTGCCCCGCCCTGACCTAGGGCCTGGGCTACTACAACTATTGACTCAGCACCTGCTTAAGGGCCTGGGTTCCTGACTGAGTATTGAATTGCTGCCCTGCCCTGATCTAGGTCCTGGGCTGCTACAAACATTGACTCAGCACCTGCTTAAGGGCCTGGGCTGCAATCAAACAGTGAGCCAGAAACCCAGGCCCTTAAGCAGGGGCTGAGTCAATGAGCAAGAGGTCCCAGCCTCTCTAGGCCAGGGGAAAAGGGGGAGTCTGCCACCCAAGGAATGGGTGGCAGGGGGGACGCAGGCCCTCCCACTCCACTGCGTCCCAGCCTGGGGCCCTAGCAGCGGTGGAAACTCGCTGCTGTCAATGGGGATCCTGGCCGCAACACAGTGACATCGGCTCTGGCAGTGCTGCAGCCAGACTGGGGTCGGCTGCCCCTGGGCTACTTCCACACTCCCCCTCGGAGGGTACCTGGGCTGTACTAGTATCCTCGGTGCTCTCCACCAGCATCGGTTCCTCCGGGTAGGTAGCGAAGGGTACGCTCAGCTCCTCCTCGGGATAGCTGGAACGGGGCAGGCTTGGCCAGTCCTCCTCAGGGTACCGGGTGAGAGGTAGGCTTGATAGGCCTGGTAAGTCAGCAGGCCGGTCGCGGCCTGCGGCTGTCTCCCAAGCGAGAGCTCGGCCACAGCCGTCTGCTCTCTCCGCCGGCTTGTTCTCCACTGAGCTCTGCAGGCGGGCTTTTATACTTCCGGGTCGGCGCCGTGACCTCTGAGGGGCGGGCACCGGACCCAGTGGCTCTGCCCACGTTGGTGTTAGGGGAGGTTCGGCCCTCAGCGGGGCTGTGGGGTATCCCACCGCCTCGCTACACCACTCAAGAAAGAGATCTTGGAGACACCATGGATAGATCTTTGAAAACTTCAACTCAGTGCTCAGCAGTGGTCAAAAAGGCTAACAGAATGTTAGGAACTATTAGGAAAGGGATAGAAAATATCATAATGCCACTATATAAAGGCATGGTGCACCAACATTTTAGTCCAGTTCTGGTTGTCGCATCTCAAAAAGCATAGTGGAACCGGAAAAGGTTCAGAGAAGGGTAATAAAGATGATCAAGGCTATGGAATGGTTTTCATATAAGAAGAGATTAAAAAGATGAGGGCTGTTCAGTTTAGAAAAGAGATGATTAAGGGTGGATATGATAGAGGTTTATAAAATCATGAATGGTGTAGAGAAAGTGAATAGAGAAGTATTATTTCCCTTTCCCACAATACAAAAACAAGGGTCACCAAATGAAATTAATAGGTATCAAGTTTAATAAAAAACAAGAAGTACTTTTCCATACAACACACAATTAATATGTGGAACTCATTGCCAGGGGCTATTGTAAAGACCAAAACTGGGTTCAAAAAAGAACTAGATACGTTCATGGAGGACAGGTCCATCAATGGCTATTAGCCACAATGATCAGGGATGCAACCCCATGCTCCAGGCATCCCTGAGCCTCTGATTGCCAGAAGCCAGGAGGGGAACACAAGGTAGATCACACCAACTGCACTGTTCTGTACATTCCTCCTGTAGCCCTAGTAGCGGCCACTGTCAGAGACAAGATACTGAACTAAACGGACCACTGGTCTGACCCAGTAGGGCCATTCTTATGAGAATCTCACCTTTCATTTAAAAAAATAAGTCTCCAGCTCTTACACTTGCAGAGAAAAGCTTGAAAATGTGAACCCAAAAGGCTCCCGAACTAGAAGACAGATACAAATAATCCAACATTTGTTATTTTTTAAAATCTCATCATTTTAAAGCCAAAATCATGAATTTTCAGAGCCTGATTCACGCTTTTTGAACTCTTGGGCTTGGCAGTACTAGAGCGTGCAGGATTCTCTCACCTCTCCCTAGGCATGAGGGGTGGGGTAGGGCTGGGGAGGGGGCAGCACTAGCAGCCAGAGAGACAAAGCTGCAAAGCCAGCTGGGACGCAGGAGGGCCGAGAGCTTGGGGAGCACTCTTGACCCCTTAGACAAGTGAGGGGGTAGAAGGGACCTCTGCTTGCTCCATGTGCTGAGGGTAGACGAAGAAGCTCTGCAGCATGTGGAGCAGCATTTTCCCAGGAGGCAATGGGGAAGGACAGCCTATCAGAGGGGTTTTTCCCCACAGACCTGAGTATGAGGGCCTGAAAAGCTGCAGGTTACAGGGAAAGCGGGTAGAGCTGGCAGCCCTTTGATGGAATCCTTAAAAACCAACACACCCAAAAGCAGTAGCCGCTTTTGAAATTTGGGGGCTAAGTGCCTATCTGTGAGCCCCTGGTCCTTATCCACTGTTGGAACGTGGGGGCATGGCCAGTCAAGTTCATTGATAAATCGTTCTGTCTGTTCAAAGAAAACTTGGCATGTATGTTCTTATTGAGGTACAGAGGGTCTATATTTAACACTTACATTATATTTATTTAAACAAGTGGTTCTCAAATTTTTGTACTGCTGACCCCTTTCAAATAACAAGCCTCTGAGTGCGACCCCCCTTCTAAATTAAAAACACTTTTTTATATATTTAACACCATTATATATGCTGGATATAAAGCGGGGTTTGGGGTGGAGGCTGACAGCTCGTGACTCTTCATGTAATAACCTCGTGACCCCCTGAGGGGTCCCCACCCCGAGTTTGAGAACCTCTGATTTAAACACTACATAACTCTGACACAACAGCAGACTGTTGTTTCTGGTAGCCCACAGCCCGCACCTTACCCAATGGAGGAGACAGGGAAGTGGTACTAGGGAGAGAAAAACTAAGCTCTTCCCCCCGCCCCATTCATGGTGTCCTGTACTTGCATTCACTGTGGGGTTTCTTTTTCGTGCCATTTGAGGAAAGGAGGGGAAAAGTGGTATCAGCAGGAACTGGTGATGTTCAAAGGTATTTGCACCAAAGATGTTTCAAAGTGTCCATCTCTTTTCCTCCCATCTCTGGGATAGGATCTGAAATATGGTTGTGTTCAGAGCAAATAACTAGGGTTGGTCTTAGACAAATGCTACCAGAGAAGGGCTCCCAGAATGTGAATCCTTGAAGCCCCAAAGCATGGTGCCCTGGGAGGCCATACACCCCATACAGGCCTTGGACCTGCTCTGCACACGCTTCAGTGTTATTTACTCTGCATTACCTTCTGGGATGCTGCAGTCCAGTAGTCTTTGCACTGCAATATCCAGTCCCAAGTATGCTGCATTCTGCTGCAGTGGCTCTGTACCTTCCATTGATGACTGCACTGCCTTCAGTCACTGTCACCCAGCAGTTCCCAGGGATGTTTGCCAAGCAATCAGTTTGTAATAAATATGATCTGTGTCTTTGGCAGGAACTTTCTTTCAGAACAAATTTAGACAAACACAAAAGTACAAAGTTTGCTGGTGGGTTAAGCTTTAATCTCTCGTAGTTGTTTATTCACTCCAGAAAATAGTGGCCATTTTGTAGATCTGTAATTCACTTTGAAGCCTGGAGTCTCACCTGGTTCTGCTTGCTTTTAAAGCCCAAAGTAAGTTGATTTTTTCAAATGATTGAGAGATGAATGAGGGCTGTGTCTGGGTGACTATGGTTCCTGCTTTTCCTGCTGTGAAATAATTTGATTTCATATTTGTCCTTGGTGACTTTTGCTTTCTTTGCACTAGGAAACTTAAGTCCTATAACTCTCCTCTGGTGTGGTTCCCCTTTTGTCTGCTATCATGCAGATGTGTACCTCATGCACATGTCACTGTGTCACCTTCTCAGAGAAGATGACACAGTGACAAAAACACCCAAGTCCTGTCTACGCTACTGCCTCCAATATTGCAACTATTACTGGAGTTGCTCTAGTGGAGAATTACAGGTCCCTATCTTTTAGTGGAGAGTTAAACATGTCTGTCAGTGAGACATGCCATATCTACTCTTGGAAGTTTGGTTGAGTGATTTTGTCTACATAGTCAATGTGTTTCTCTATGTCTGGAGCACAGGTTGTCATCATTTGGCTGCCTTTCCAACCTGGTAGCTCACATTGTGGCTATCTGAAGTCCTGGTCCCAATAAGGGTTGCAACTCCTAATTAATTAATATAGGAGGATAGCAGAGAGGGCTGGAGCACTCTCCTGGGTATTTTCAGAAAAAAAATAAATTGTAAACAGCACATTTATTCCTAGTCTGAAGCCCCTCCGTTTTCATTTGCACTGTAAAAGGTCTATTTTAACTAGGCCTGCAAAACTATTAGTAACAAATAGTTTATTAAACAAATTTTGCTTCTTTTTCTGTTTTGTGAATTATGAGGAAACACCTCACACTCATTTCATATTTTGTCATTATTTTCCAAATCATTTCTGTGAATAATTCTTGATCTGTAGTTTATTCACAATAGTTCATAGATTAATATAGTGCAAGGTCAGAAGGGACCACTGTGATTATCTAGTCTGATCTCCTGTATAACACAGGCCATAGAACTTCCCCAAAATAATTGCTAGAACAGTATTTTTAGACAAACATCCAATCTTGATGTAAAAATTGCTATTGTTGGAGAATCTACCATGATCCTTGATAAATTGCTCCACTAGTAAAATTTACACCTTATTTTCTGTCTGAATTTGCTAGCTTCAACTTCCAGCCACTGGATTGCGTTATATCTTTCTCTGTTAGGCTGAAGAGCTAATTATCAAATATTTGTTCCCCATGTAGGTACTTACATCTTCAAACTTTAGCAGTCATTATTTTTTGTTTTCTTCCAGGAAAAATATGAAATAGCATAGCAAGAATATAGCATAGCATAGCAAACAGAATAGCAAGAACTGATCCCTGTGGGACCCTACTAGAAACACATCCACTCAGTGATGATTACCTGTTTACAGTTACATTTTGAGACTTATCCGTTAGCCAGTTTTTAATTCATTTAATATGTGCTAGATTAGTTTTAAATCATACGAGTTTTAATCAAAATGTCATGCAATACCAAGTCAACACCTTACTGAAATCTATTACATCAACCCTATTATCTTTATCAATCAAACTTATATAATCTTATCAAAAATAGAGATATCAAGTTAGTTTCAAAGGATCTGTTTTCCATATAAACCCATTTTGACTGGCAAGTATTTGATATTCAACATTCCTGCTTCTTTGACTGCACACATATGTCATGCAGTGTTATTTCTGTTCTCTGACTAGATGAAGTAATACTAACAATCATATTTCCAGTGTGAACAGTTACAAGTACAATTTCAAAATTTTCTTTGTGCCAATATTCTCCTATAGTTGCTCCAAATGTTATACATTTGCCTTCGCACATACTCATTTACTACAATATTCACAGAAAGCAAACATCAAAGGGACATGAATTCATTACAAAAGTCAACTGAATATTCCTGGAAAATATTTGGCAGTTTTCACCAAGCACTAATTCTAACTATGAAGCGGAACATAGTTTTGCACTGCATTTATTCTGGAATGGGTTTAGATGCAGGTTTCTGTATTTACTCTTTTCAGAATTTTCTAGACCAAATTAAAAAATGTTCTAAGTGAGGATTGCATATTGGTGAATGTGTGTAGGGCTGGTATCATTTATAGAAGGGTGGAGAGGAACACAGGAAAATGAACCAGCAGGAGGATGTAAAGGCTGCTTTAATTTGCACCTTCTTACAGGCGTTTGTTGGGTGCTTTTCCTACTACAGCCTTACTCTTCCACCTCTAATGTATGTTCACTTACACCACCTACTGGTAGCAACATGTAACACAACCATCCATTGATGTTGCCGGCATGTTAAAGAAGTATGGGTTGGATGAACGGACTATAAGGTGGATAGAAAGCTGGCTAGATCGTCAGGCTCCACAGGTAGTGATCAATGGCTCCATGTCTAGTTGGCAGCCGGTATCAAGTGGAGCGCCCCAAGGGTCGGTCTTGGGGCCGGTTTTGTTCAATATCTTCATTAATGATCCGGAGGATGGCGTGGACTGCACCCTGAGCAAGTTTGCAGATGACACTAAACTGGGAGGAGTGATAGATATGCTGGAGGGTAGCGATAGGATATAGAGGGACCTAGACAAATTAGAGGATTGGGCCAAAAGAAATCTGATGAGGTTCAACAAGGACAAGTGCAGAGTCCGGCATTTTGGGCTGTATAAGTAGGGGCATTGCCAGCAGATCGAGGGACGTAATCATTCCCCTCTATTCAACATTGGTGAGGCGTCATCTGGAGTACCATGTCCAGTTTTGGCCCCCACACTACAAGAAGGATGTGGAAAAATTGGAAAGAGTCCAACGGAGGGCAACAAAAATGATTAGGGGGCTGGAGCACATGACTTATGAGGAGAGGTTGAGGGAACTGGTATTGTTTAGTCTGCAGAAGATAAGAATAAGGGGGGATTTGATAGCCGATTTCAACTACCTGAAAAGGGGTTCCAAAGAGAATGGATCTAGACTGTTCTCAGTGGTACCAGATGACAGAACAAGGAGTAATGGTCTCAAGTTGCAGTGGGGGACGTTTAGGTTGAATATTAGGGAAAACTTTTTCACTAGGAGGGTGGTGAAGCACTGGAATGGGTTACCGAGGGACGTGGTGGAATCTCCTTCCTTAGAGGTTTTTAAGGTCAGGCTTGACAAAGCCCTGGCTGGGATGATTTAGTTGGGGATTGGTCCTGCTTTGAGCAGGGGGTTGGACTAGATGACCTCCTGAGGTCCCTTCCAACCCTGATATTCTATGATTCTATGAAGTTCTCTCTGAACTTGGCCCACACTCTCTGTTATTGATTGTTTTTTCTGACAGCTGAACCTTGGAGAAGACAGCATGGAGACAGAGACTGAGACAGAGAGATCATAAAATATAAGCTTCATTCTGCTTTCTGGCCATATCAGTAATGCTTTTTTGTAACATTAGGGCAGAAGATAATTTGCAGGGTTTGCTTGAGGCCAAGTTAAGTAATCATTAACCTGGATAATCACAACCTGGTAAAGCAGTAGCTAAGGTTAGACTAGGTTCTGGTTTTAGCTATCTAAAAAAGATCAAGGGGCAAATTCTGCCCACATTTGTGATTCTTTCATTCCTAAGTGGCATCCATGGGGTTGTACAGGTACAAAGAAGACAGAATTAGGCCCAGTGCACTTAACACTGTGGCCGACATCAAAGAAAGTGATTTGAGTTGCTTGTGAAGTATTTCCCCTTATAGACATATGATTACATTAAAAAAAACCCTATGTTAAAAGAACATTAAGGTTGCAAAGTCAAGCACTCAAAAGTTAGGAAATGCCAGAATTAAGGTGGCCTATGCCATCTTAATTCAGCCCCCTGTGTGTATGCATTATGATACAGTCTTTAATTATATGATCACATGCTATTTTTTCCACTGCCTCATTGAGTGAACACATTGGACAGTGCTCACTTAATGAGCAGCTATTCATTAAATTAATATTATCTTCATCATTGAATGTGTGGGCATATGCATTATTTAGTGAACACCAGTCATACATTGCTCTCAATACAGAATTATTATTTCCTCAGGGACTTTTCCATGGTGCTCATCACTATAATATCAGTGCTTCACAAACATTAACAAATTTATCTTCAGAACACCTCTAATATTGTTATTCCCATTTTACAGATGGGGAACTGAGGCACAGAGATATTATTGTCAAAAGTATCCACTTACTTGGGGCGCCAATTTGAGATGCTTATGGCCTGATTTTCTCTAGAACTTACCATTTTATGGCACTGTTCAGACTATAGCTCTCATTGATTTCAGTTGCAGTTCTGAGTGCTCAGCACTTCTGCAAATCAGACCCCTTCTGTTTCAATGTAAGCATCCAGAAAATGAAGAACACTCAATTAGTGGCCAACTGTAAAATTTTTGCTTTCGTTGGATCCCACAGGAACTCTGTGGCACAGGCAGGGATAGAATCTAATTCTCCAGAGCGGCATTCAATTGCCTTATCCATAAGACTGTCCTTTCTCTTTCTGCAATCCCCTGCTTCATTCACTCACACCTTCCAGATTCTGCAATAATGAGGGAGGGGTTTTACAGGCAACAGCGTTCTTCTTTACACAGCCCTGATTCATTCCCTGAGCATGGGCCATCCTGTGCACTAAATGAGTCAGAAATTCTATGGGGAAAAAACTAGTATTTGATCATGTAATTAAAGAGTGTATCATAATGCATACACACAAAGGAGCCAAATTATGGTGGCATCGGCAACTTTAACTGTGGCATTTCCTAACTTTTGAGTGATTCACTTTGCAACCTTAAAGGGATTTAAATGTATTTTTTGTAAGTAATTTCCTAGGTTTTTTAAAAAAGCAAACTGAAACCCCCCCACCCCCCAAAATTCCATCATGTTGAACCATATTGATTCTCACATGGGTCATCTTCAGGTTTCAAAATTTTAAATCCACAGCACAGCCCTCTACCACTTGAACTAAAAGAGTAACTGGTAGCAGTAGTAGGTTGGCATTCTCTGTGTGGGCCAGCTACTAGGGGGAGGGGGATGAGGCATACATTTTGGGTTACACAGATATTTGCTGACAGCAAAGGAATGATGAGGCCCAGGAATCCTGGGTTCCATTCCAGGGTCTGAGGGGAGTGTTCTCTAGTGGTTAGAGACTTCTGTCCCTGTTCCCTGAAAACTAGGCCCCTTCTGCCCACCAATGCCTCCAGTCTGTCCTAGGACCAGCCCCAGTTATCCATCCCCCAGGAGCCGGCAAACAGGGCTGCTAACAGGGGAGTTTGAGTGGGAGTTCCATTGGAGGAGAAGGTATCTGTATTTGTGTCTGTCTTTGTAGTGCTTGTATGTGTAGAGGCCTGTAGGGGCAGCGTGCTGGGAGGGCAGCTGAGCCCTGATTAGAGGGCGGAGCTTGGCTGAGGAGAGGGCCTATAAAAGCGGCCACCCAGCCAGGCAGTGGCACAGGAGCCAGCAAACAGGGCTGCTAACCGGGGAGTTTGAGTGGGAGTTTACAGGGGGAGGTGGAAGGGGAGGCAGGAGGGCGTGGTGCCCCGTCTGCTGTGTTACCCCAGGTGCGGAGGGCACAGGTGAGCAGGTGGGCACAGACAACAGCAGCCATGAGCCAAGTAGCAGGGGACACAATGCAGATGATTGCATGTGGCAGCTGTGGTATGTACATGGTCCTAGCGGGGGAGCCTGAACAGAGTATGTCTGTATGAAGTGCTGCCTAATAGAGCTGCTGGAAGAAAAGATCCGAGGTTTGGAGATGCAGATAGATACCCTGGTAGAGTTTAGAAGGGGGTTCGAGCAGTTGATGGAGCAAAGGCAAGGAGTGGCTGAAGGGGAATGCTCAGGAGTACAGGTGAAAGCAGGGGCAAAGGCCTGTGAGGGGGGAATGCCGGGGGGAGAACAAGGGGGGAGAAGCATGTGACCATGAGAAGCAGGCCAAGGAAAAGGAGGGCCAGTGAAGGAGAAATAGAGCTCAGGAACAGGTTTGGGTGTTTGGAAAACGAGGAAGGCGTGCAGCAGGTGGTAACTGAAGGTGGGAGGGTGAGGAAGAAGAGAAGAGCAGCTAGTCCCATAGAAAGAGGGGAGGAGTTGATGGAGACAGCACCAAATCTGGGCCCCAGGAGGATACAGGATGGCATAAGGGAGATTATAAGGGAAAATAGGAATGGACAGGGGTTGCAACTAGAGGGAACAGGGCATAGATTAGTAGATCACACTGTCACCAGGCAAAGGCAGGTTTACGTGATTGGGGACTCCTTACTGAGGAGGTTAGACAGGCCTATGACCAGGGTGGACCCAGAGAACAGAAGGGTGTGCTGTCTACCGGGCGCTAAGATACGGGATGTGGACCTGCGGTTGAAAAGGATCCTGAAAGGAGCAGGTAAGAACCCCTTGATCATCCTTCACGTAGGAACGACTGACACGGCTAGGTTCTCACTGGAGAGAATCAAGGGAGATTATGCCAGGCTGGGGAAGACGCTTAAGGAAATCGAGGCTCAGATCATCTTCAGTGGGATTCTGCCTGTTCCTAGAGAAGGGCAGCAAAGGGGTGACAGGATTGTGATGATAAATAGTTGGCTAAGGGAGTGGTGCTATAAAGAGGGCTTTGGGATGTATGGTCACTGGGAGGCTTTCGGGGACAGAAAACTGTTCTCACGGGACAGACTTCACCTAAGTAGGGAAGGAAATAGACTTCTGGGAGGGAGGCTGGCACATCTCATCAAAAGAGCTTTAAACTAGGAATTTGGGGGAGACGGTTGGGAGATGTACAGTTAATCTCCACACCAGATTATAACATTGAGAGGGAGGACGATGAGATAAGAATGGATATAGCCGGAGGGAAGAGATTGGACATAAGGAGGAGGGGGAGGATGGATACTAGACTAATAGGTCATACTGGCGGTACGGTGTCTGTACCAAATTGGACAACGAATGTGAGAGAGGCCAAACGGCATAAATTAAAATGTTTATACACCAATGCGAGAAGCCTAGGTAACAAAATGGAGGAATTGGAGCTCCTGGTCCGAGAAATGAAATCGGATATCATAGGAATAACCGAAACGTGGTGGAACGGTAGTCATGACTGGAGTACAGGTATGGAAGGTATGTGTTGTTTAGGAAGGACCGGAACAAAGGCAAAGGTGGGGGAGTAGCATTGTATGTCAATAATGAGGTAAACTGTAAAGAAATAATAAGTGATGGAATGGATAAGACGGTCTGTCTGGGCAATACTCACACTGGGTAAAAGAACTACTAGAGCCTCCCCTGGGATAGTGCTTGGGGTGTGCTATAGACCGTCGGGATCTAGCCTGGATATGGACAGAGAACTCTTTAATGTTTTTAGGGAAGTAAATACTAATAGGAACTGTGTAATCATGGGAGACTTTAACTTCCCGGATATAGATTGGGGAACAAATGCTAGTAACAATAATAGGGCTCAGATTTTCCTAGACGTGATAGCTGATGAAGTCCTTCATCAAGTAGTTGCTGAACTGACGAGGGGGGATGCCATTTTAGATTTGGTTTTGGTGAGTAGTGAGGACCTCGTTGAAGAAATGGTTGTAGGGGACAACCTTGGCTCGAGTGATCATAAGCTAATTCAGTTTAAACTAAACGGAAGGATTAACAGAATTAAATCAGAGACTAAGGTTTACGATTTCAAAAGGGCTAACTTTAATAAATTAAGGCGACTAGTTAGGGAAGTGGATTGGACTAACATATTTATGGATCTAAAGGTGGACGGCGCCTGGGATTATTTCATGTTGAAGTTGCAGGAGCTGTCGGAGGCCTGTATCCCGAGAAAGGGAAAACGGTTCGTGGGCAGGAGATTTAGACCGAGCTGGATGAGCGAGCATCTCAGAGGGGTGATTAAGAAAAAACAGAAAACGTACAAGGAGTGGAAGATGGGAGAGATCATCAAAGAAACCTACCTTATTGAGGTCAGAGCATGTAGAGATAGAGTGAGAAAGGCCAAAAGCCATGTAGAGTTGGACCTTGCGAGGGGAATTAAAACCAATAGTAAGAGGTTTTATAGCCATATAAATAGGAAGAAAATAAAGAAAGAAGAAGTGGGACCACTTAAGACTGTAGATGGAGTGGAGATTAAGGATAATCTAGGCATGACAGAATGTCTAAACGAATATTTTGCATCAGTCTTTAATGAGGCTAATGAAGGGCTTAGGAATAGTGGCAGCATGATGGATGGGAATAAAGGGGGGGGGTTGACATTACAGTATCCGAGGTAGAAGCCAAACTCGAACAGCTTAATGGGACTAAATCGGGTGGACCGGATGATCTTCATCTGAGAATATTAAAGGAACTGGCGCGAGAAATTGCAAGCCCATTAGCGATAATTTTTAATGAATCAGTAGACTCGGGGGTGGTACTCTTTGACTGGAGAATAGCTAATGTGGTTCCTATTTTCAAGAAGGGGAAAAAACTGACCCGGGTAACTACAGGCCTGTTAGTTTAACATCTGTAATATGCAAGGTCTTGGAAAAAATTTTGAAGGAGAGAGTAGTTAAGGACCTTGAGGTCAATGGCAATTGGGACAAATTACAACATGGTTTTACGAAAGGTAGATTGGGCCAAACCAACCTGATCTCCTTCTTTGAGAAAGTAACAGATTTTTTAGATAAAGGAAATGCAATGGATCTAATATACCTCGATTTCAGCAAAGCGTTTGATATGGTACCGCATGAGGAATTATTGGTTAAATTGGAAAAGATGGGGATCGATATGAAAATCCAGAGGTGGATAAAGAACTGGTTAAAGGGGAGACTGCAGCAGGTCGTACTGAAAGGTGAACTGTCAGGTTGGAGGGAGGTTACCAGTGGAGTTCCTCAAGGTTCGGTTTTGGGTCCGATTTTATTTAATCTATTTATTACTGACCTCGGAACCAAATGTAGGAGTGTGCTGATAAAGTTTGCAGATGACACAAAGTTGGGAGGAATTGCCAATTTGGAGAAGGATCGGGATATCCTGCAGGGAGATTTGGATGACCTTGTAAACTGGAGTAATAGTAATAGGATGAAATTTAATAGTGAGAAGTGTAAGGTTATGCATTTAGGGATGACTAACAAGAATTTTAGTTATAAGCTGGGGACGCATCGGTTGGAAGTAACAGAAGAGGAGAAGGACCTCAGAGTCCTGGTTGATCGCAGGATGACTATGAGTTGGCAATGTGACGTGGCCGTGAAAAAAGCTAATGCGGTCTTGGGATGTATTAGGCGAGGTATTTCTAGTAGGGATAGGGAGGTGCTGGTTCCGTTATACAAGGCACTGGTGAGACCTCATTTGGAGTACTGTGTGCAGTTCTGGTCTCCCATGTTTAAAAAGGATGAATTCAAACTGGAACAGGTACAGAGAAGGGCCACTAGGATGATCCGAGGAATGGAAAACCTGTCGTATGAAAGGAGACTCGAGGAGCTTTGTTTTGTTTACCTTAACAAAAAGAAGACTGAGGGGGGATATGATTGCTCTCTTTAAATATATCAGAGGGATAAATACCAGAGAGGGAGAGGAATTATTTCAGCTCAGTAATAATGTGGACACGAGAACAAATGGATATAAACTGGCCGTCGGGAAGTTTAGGCTTGAAATTAGACGAAGGTTTCTAACCATCAGAGGGGTGAAGTTCTGGAACAGCCTTCCGAGGGAAACAGTGGGGGTGAAAGACCTCTCTGGCTTTAAAATTAAGCTTGATAAGTTTATGGAGGGGATGGTTTGATGGGATAATGTGATTTTAGTCAATAGGTCAATAATGTGCCATCGCTGGTAATTAGTAACAATGGTCAATGATGGGATATTAAAAGTTACTACAGAGAACTCTTTCCGGAGGGTCTGGCTGGAGAATCTTGCCCACAAGCTGATTGCCATATTTGGGGTTGGGAAGGAATTTTCCTCCAGGGTAGATTGGCAGAGGCCCTGTAGGTTTTTCACCTTCCTCCGCAGCATGGGGCAGGGGTCGCTTGCTGGAGGATTCTCTGCGACTTGAAGTCTTTAAATCATGATTTGGGGACTTCAACAGCTGAGTCAAGGGAGAGAATTATTCCAGGAGTGGGTGGGTCAGCTTTTGTGGCCTGCATCATGCGGGAGGTCAGACTAGATGATCATAATGGTCCCTTCTGACCTTAAAGTCTAAGAGTCTATGAGTCTATGAGTCCTCATCCCAGTCCATAGCCCTGCCCCCACCCATCGGTCCTCTGGGTCTTCATCCCAGTCTCCCCTTCATCATCACCCCAGCCCCTCACTTCCTGCATTACAGCTAGCAAGTGCCTCCTCTTCCCTGCTGAGGAGCCAGTGGTGGATCAGTCTCCCAGCTCTCAGTTCCTGTGTCTGCTGCCTCAGCTGCCTCTGGTGGCAAGGAGACACAATTGCAGGGAAAGTCCTTCAGGTCTGGGTTGGAGAATGCTCAGTGAAAACAAAATCCTCAGAAAATTTAGCTGCCAAACTCTGTCTCTACTGAGATGTGCAAACTGAAATTTTCAGTCTCACAACTTGGCCAAATTTAGGTGGATATTCACAGCGAAGAAAAAGGACGTGTACCTTACACCAAAGCAAATTCCAAGTCCCTGGACCAAAGGACAGAGGTACTAGAACTTCTCAACGAAACAGTTACTCATGAGCAAAACAATGTATTTTCCCTAAGCTTGTTCTCAGAAATGACTGAACCGCTTTTGTTGAAATTTAAAACAACAAAAAACAAACAAAAACTCAGCCGAAGACAGACACCCAGTATGGAAATTTCAATCCAAATGATTAAAGTCTGACAAAGTTAAAAGCAACTGAAAACAGAGTCTTATGAAGGAAGCGTCAGGCAACCTTAACTATTGGCAGCACTACGTGCACCTCTTATAATGATGCCTCTGGGAGAAAATAGATGTGTAGCCAACAGCTAGACCTGCAGATGTGCGCTATACAGCAATGCCCAGTGACAAGTGCCCAGTAAAAATAATACGACAGGCGTAGCATACACAGTATCAGCAAGTGGGCTGTGGTACACAATATATAACACATAGTACATATCACAGGCCAAATTCAGCCAGTAGTTATACCCTACAACCTCACAGACTTCAATGGCATTTCATGGAATAGAAAATTTTTCTCTTTATGCTTCAATTTCTGAAAGGATGAATATTCCACCTTATGCAGTGGTCTTGTCAGTACTTTGGTTGGAGACCACCAAAAAAAAAAAATCCCTAGCCTGCTGCAGGAAGCAGTGTGGGTGACTGAAATTTGTTTGGCAAATGGCCTATACAAAATGATATAGTTGCATCTGAGACCATTTCAGATCTTGAAAGCCACCCTCATCTTTATACTCTAAGGCATTCTCAATAGATAGATTAGGGATAAACGCCCTTCTCATTCCTGGAGGTCGCTCCATCATGGCAGAGATGAGGCACACTGGTTGGTCACTGTGGAGAAGCTGGAGCTGTAATTCTTCTGCAGACAGAGGACTGTAGAGCTGTCAATCCAAGACCAGCACTAAATTAAATTGAAATGGACAAAAGCGAAAATGCTGACAAAGGGAATGCTCAGGGATCTCATAGCTACTCTATGCTTCACATGTTATTCCTCTCTTCTCAGGTTCCTATAACCTTTTTCTGAAATGCCCATGATATGTTTGTCAGACTTTGAAGCTTATGCTAAGAAGCATCTGTCCAAGACCACTTGGGACTTCTTTGCAGCTGGAGCTGATGAGTGTTGCACCCGAGATGAGAACCTCCTGGCATATAAAAGGTACAGAGAGCTCTTATTTTGTGGGCCAAAATCTTTTAGGCTATCTTGGGATGCAAGTTCTTGATGTTCTCAAGTGTCTAATACTCTCAATACCTATCCCCTATATCAGTGTTTCCCAAACTTGAGACACCGCTTGTTCAGGAAAAGCCCCTGGTGGGCCGGGCCGGTTTGTTTACTTGCCGCATCCGCACATCCGGCCAATTGCGGCTCCCACTGGCCACGGTTCGCTGCTCCAGGCCAATGGGGGCTGCTGGAAGCGGCAGCCAGTACATCCCTATCATTCCAGTATAGGTGCTGGAATTGCGGAGAGGGATCGCTCAGTGGTTTGAGCAGTGGCCTGCTAAACCCAGGGTTGTGAGTTCAATCCTTAAGGGGACCACTTAGGGATCTGGGGCAAAATCAGTACTTGGTCCTGCTAATGAAGGCAGGGGGCTGGACTCAATGACCTTTCAGGGTTGGTGATAGGATAGCTCCAATTATTATTTACTAAGGGTTCGGGGGGTACAGCAGCACCCCCTGGCCTGAAGTGTTTCCATTATATATAGGGTTTACAGTTTGGTTCAATAGCTCACTATAAAAATTGTTCCAGGACCCCTGCCTTCCAGCAAGATGGCCGACCACCTCCTTTGGTCAGAATCTCCCCAAAAGTTTGAAGTGCTCAGTTCCTTTGTCGTCTTAGGTGAAAGATTACCTGGGGTTCTTTGCCGCACTTTTTATATCTTTTTTACCTTTGAAAGGGATTCAGCTGAAGGTTACCTCTCAAAATAAAGTTCATTAAAGCTGTGAGGAAGGAGCCAGGGAATCTGGTGATAAAGGAAGTTCAATGATGGGGTCTTCCCCTACTAGTGTTCACTATAATGTGAATTGATCTGTTCCTGCCCCCTCCAATGCAAATGAATGGCCACTAGTCATGTGATAGCCAATTGATTCTGACAACACCTCACTGGAGGGCTTGGCTTGTCCTTTGTCTGGGAGAAACCTGTTTACTCACTCCACAGATTTGTCTGGTAAACACATTTCAGTCTCACATTTCCTCCACATTTGTATGGTCCCTTGGGCTGTTTATTGTACATACACCTCACAAGAATATTAATGATCAGTGTGTTGTTATGAGTTTTCTACTGATATCTTATATGACACATATCAGCTATAGTTTATGACCTTAATGAATTGGTGCACCGAACTGGTGACACCAGCTGAAACTGTCTACTAGATATCAGGGTGCCTCTTGCCCTCTGGCATTGGGATGCTCTTAGATTACAGTGGTACAGAGAGTGATGGTGGATGGTTCAAGAGCAGATGGTATGGGGTTTACAGGTAGGCGGCAATGGCTGTAAAGAGAGTCATACTGGGGAGTGAAATCAACAATGGGGTGGAGTTCTCAACAGGCCGTGGCCCCTGGCTTTTCCTGGTTGGGTCAGACTACTGTGTGATAACATGTATCAGGGAAGATCGCAAGCATTAAAACCACGGAACTGTTACCTTATTGACTGGCATTTCATCTTTGTCTTCTTGCAGAATCCGCTTCCGGCCACGCATATTGCGAGATATGTCTGTGATGGACACTAGGACTACGCTTCTAGGTACTGAAATCAGCTTCCCTGTAGGGATTGCCCCCACCGGGTTCCACCGGCTGGCTTGGCCTGATGGAGAGAAGAGCACAGCAAGAGGTACCCTGTTATTTCATTCCTGTAAAACAAAAGAGGACACATTAAAAACCTGTTGGAAACCTTGAGCAACTCTGATGGCATTTTAAAGTGTGGCTGACCCCCTGAAAAACCAATCCATAAACATGGCACTTCA
Source organism: Trachemys scripta elegans (assembly GCF_013100865.1). Classification (NCBI taxonomy): domain Eukaryota; kingdom Metazoa; phylum Chordata; order Testudines; family Emydidae; genus Trachemys; species Trachemys scripta. The sequence goes on along the minus strand of NC_048298.1, from coordinate 141,577,094 downwards.
GTATCATTCTTTACAGCCAGATTCTTTTCCTGACCTCCTACTGACCACCACCCTTGTGATGTTCTGGAGGCACAAAGCAGCTGGAAAATCACATATGGTCACAGTGCTGCAGCACTGTAGTTATCCTAGCTAGCAGAACAGCCTCTTGGGGGCTGCTGTAACTTAGAGAAGACCTGAAGCTATTCTTCCTTGTGCCCAGGACCAAACTGGCCCCCTATTGGCCTCAGGATCTGAGGTGGGGTGACAAACAGCATTCAGCCTGTACAGTCCATACACACTTTATAAAATATGGATGAAAGATCTTGTATTGGGGGTTGTTAGCTGGCACTCCCATTGTACCCAGGCAGAATTGGTGAGGAAGCTTCAACACCTCATACTGAGGCTTTTTAAAATATCTCCTGCAGCTGCTGAAGCCATGAACACCTGTTACATCACCAGCACATTCTCCACCTGCACTGTGGAGGAGATTGCTGCAGTCGCACCCAATGGCTTCCGATGGTTCCAGCTGTACATTCATCGCAACAGGGCACTCTCAGAGGGGCTGGTCCGACGTGTAGAGGCTGCGGGTTTTCAAGGCCTGGTGCTCACTGCCGATCTTCCCTACACTGGGAAGAGACGAGACGACATCCGCAACAACTTCCAGCTCCCACCACACATGACAGTGAAGCACTTTGAAGGAGTGTTTGAGGTTTGGGAAATGATTTGTGTGTGTGTGTGAGAAAGAGAGAGAGAGAGGGAGAGAGAGAGAGCAGATGGGAGCCTCACTGGCCAGAGACAACCTCTGCCTGCCAATAGTGAGGGAGAAGGCACAGTGAGGGCAGCTGGCTTAAGCAGTGTTACTGAGCATGCTCAGTCAGTGTGAGCATGCTCAGTACAAGCCAAGCAGCATATCGGGGGGGGTGTGGGAGCATGTGACCACACGTCTCCCTCCCCCCCCAACACACACACATCGCCTCTGCCACTGGACTACAAAAGTAGTTCCTAGCCTTTGTGGATACATGTTATCATTTGCCAAACTCAGGCCTGGTCTACACTTAAAAGAGTTACTGTTATAACTACTTCAGTGAGGGGATGTGATGTTGTTACTAGTGTGGATGCAGTTATACCAGCATAACGGTGACTCATACCAGTATAGTTATTTCCCTTTCCATATGGGAATAGCTATATTGGTAGATGCACCTTTATACCAATATAACTGCACCCGTGCTGGTGGCAGTGGTGTGTGTGGGGAGGGGGTGGGGGGGAGAGGGTGTTATACTGCTTTAGCTGTACCAGTATAGTTAAAGTGGTACAATTTTTGTGTATAGACAAGCTCTAAGATCTCAGCTGTACCAGCCAGTGCTCACCACCTTTCATTCATCTGTGCCTGCTCTAAATTCTGATGAAGCTTGGGTTGCTCTAAAGCCTAGCCTCACTCTCAGAGCGCCACTGACAGTTACAGCCGTCACAATTGAATGGGGGGGTGAGCTCTAAATCCGTGTAATGCCCCTGAAGTCACTTTGTTCGACAGCTCAAGTGCCTTTGCAGGAAAGAATTGACAACTGATAGGCATAGTCCCCTGGTCAGACATTTTCCTTTCAAATGGTTGGATGAAAATCTGTTTTGATTTGACCAAATGTTTAAAATCGTACTCTGTACATGCACAAGAATATTTTAATAGTGCTCCCCCTGTTTTCTATTGGCAGATCTGCATGTGCAGATCTAACAAAATTGTGTGTGTGGAGATTTTACTAAAACATTTTGAAACACCGGGCCAGGTTATCGGCCGCTGTAAATCTGTGCCAGTCCATTTGCTTTAATTGAGCTACATTGATTTACAACAGATGAGAATTGGTCTCCCTTTTCTAATTCCGGGTGCTCGTGTATATTGACTGAGGCAGGGCTTCAAAGCATAGGCACCGACTTACCAAGTTGCCAGGAGGTGCTCGACTCCTGCTCTGCCACAGGCCCCACCCCCACTCCACCCCTTCTCTCAGGCTCACACCCCTGCCCCACCTCTTCTAGCTGATCTGCGGCAGATGGGAGGCGCTGGGAGGGAGGGGGAGGAGCTGCTCGGCAGGGCCGCTGGCAGGTGGGAGGCGCTGGGAGGGAGGAGGAGGCACTGACCCACGGGGCTATCAGTAGGTGCTGAGCACCCACTATTTTTTTTCATGTGTGCTCCAGTGCTGAAGCACCTTCAGAGTCGGTGCCTATGCTTCTAAGTAACTTGGCTTAATTCCATTCACATTTTCAGACTCTGCAAGAGCAAGCAGTCATGGGATAAGAGGGAAGGTCCTCTCATGGACTGGTAACTGGTTAAAAGATAGGAAACAAAGGGTAGGAATAAATGGTCAGTTTTCAGAATGGAGAAAAGGAAAATAGTGGCGTCCCCCAGGAGTCTGTACTGGGACCAGTCCTATTCAACATATTCATAAATGATCTGGAAAAAGGGATAAACAGTGAGGTGGAAAAATGTGCAGATGATACAAAAGTACTCAAGATAGTTAAGTCCCAGGCAAAGAAGTACAAAAGGATCTCTCAAAACTGGTTGATTGGGCAACAAAATGGCAGATGAAATTCAGTGTTGATAAATACAAAGTAATGCACATTGGAAAACATAATCCCAACTATACGTATAAAATGATGGGGTCTAAATTAGCTGTTACCACTCAAGAAAGAGATCTTGGAGTCGTGGATAGTTCTCTGAAAACATCCACTCAATGTGCAGCAGCAGTCAAAAAAGCTAACAGAATGTTGGGAATCATTAAGAAAGGGATAGCTAATAAGACAGAAATATCATATTGCCTCTATATAAATCCATGGTACGCCCACATCTTGAATACTGTGTGCAGATGTGGTTGCCGCATCTCAAAGAAGATATATTGGAACTGGAAAAGGTTCAGAAAAGGGCAACAAAAATGATTAGTGGTATGGAGCGTCTGCCATATGAAGAGAGATTAACAAGACTGGGACTTTTCAGCTTGGAAAAAAGATGACTAAGGGGGGATATGATAGCGATCTATAAAAGCATGACTAGTGTGGAGAAAGTAAATAAGGAAGTGTTATTTACTCCTTCTCATAACACAAGAACTAGGGGTCACCAAATGAAATGAATAGGCAGCAGATTTAAAACAAACAAAGGGATGTATTTTTTCACACAACACACAGTCAACCTGTGGAACTCCTTGCCAGAGGATGTGGGGAAGGCCAAGACTATATCAGGGTTAAAAAAAGAACTAGATAAGTTCATGGAGGATAGGTCCATCAATGGCTATTAGCCAGGATGGGCAGGGATGGTGTCTCTAGCCTCTATGTGCAAGAAGCTGGGAATGGGCAACAGGGGATGGATCACTTGATGATTACCTGTTCTGTTCCTTCCCTCTGGTGCACCTGGTATAGGCCACTGTCAGAAGACAGGATACTGGGCTAGATGGACCTTTGGTCTGATGCAGTATAGCCGTTCTTATGTTAAGCCAGGGATTCAAAAGAGTGCCTCATTCAAAGCACAATATGAGCACTGAGTGAGGCATGATTCTGCAGGAGTCCTTGCCTCCTTCAGTGTGCATCTTGAATGAACAGAGCAATCTATGATGGGCTAGCCACATCAAATTTCTTTCTCCTCCCCTCCCCCCCATTGTTTCCTTTTAAATAAACTAGTAATTCCATCAAGAAAATGTCACTAAAAGCACTCATAAATCAGGAAATGCCAAAGTGACGGTTGCATATGTAAATGTATTGTGATACCAATTTCATTTATGGGCTACTCTTTCTGTGGGTCTGGGTGGCACACACTGAATGAGACAAGGTACAGAATGAGTGAGAAATGTTCTGTGGATCTGGGCCTGATTTGGGGCCCAATTGTTTCTGCACAGCGTAATTCCTGAGTATGCATTATAGTCCATGCACTTACTCTCTGTCTAAACCAGTGTAAGGTTAATGGAAGGATGGATGATATGTAGCAAATAGGCAGGTTGCATAAATCAGAGCTGTATGGCTATAGGTAGCCTTCCCTTTTGTATCTGCTGATTTCTCATCTTGTTTTGAAATACAGTGAATGGAAAGGAGACCTGCTTTGGCCTCCATCACACCAGACAGTTTATGCTGCTATCTAAAGAAGCCCAATGGCCTTGTTTGCAGAAAAAAAAATAATTTTGACAACTGCTGTATCAAGGGCATATCCCCTCCCGTTTCTGCTCTGCAATGTCCTTGTTTTCACTCCTGCCCTCCAATACCTTGGCTTTGACATCTCAGCCTACATCCCTCGGAGACTCTTCTTTCCATATCCATTCCCCATAATAATTGTTGTCCTCCAGGGACATGCCCTTTACAAAGCCAATTGATGGAACTGTTATGAAGTCTATTAATGTCTTCTGTGGTAGAGAAAGAGTTTGAGGGATATTATATTATATTATATTATATTATATTATATTATATTATATTATATTATATTATATTATATTATATTATATTATCAACATGTAATGAAATTTCCTTCTACTCCATGGCTGCAGGAAGAGAGTTGTTCTGCGTATGGCCTCTCGCCTAACTCCATAGACCCTTCTATAAACTGGAATGACATCTATTGGCTGCAGAGCCTGACTCGCTTGCCTATCATTCTCAAGGGAATTTTGACTAAGGAAGATGCAGATCTGGCAGTGAGACATGGAGTTCAAGGGATTATTGTATCCAACCATGGTGGAAGGCAGCTGGATGGAGGACCTGCCACTGTAAGTGGAAAGCTGCAATCTGTTGTCATAGGCATGCACATGTGTCCCAACGTGGGTAATTGTGTGCCGACATTCATATACATAGCTGTGATATACCTGCACATACATTTGCATGCCTGTGTGTATTGTAGCAAAGATGAAGTGAGCACCTAATTCTGCCGAGACACAAACCCATTGAATTTAGTGGGAACTGCCTGCAAATATTTGCAGCATTAGATCTTAATGGAATGGAAATTTATAGTCCCTTAAGCCCCAGAGTAAAGATAATTTATGTGGCAGAAATCTCCCTGATATCCATTTCTACAAATTAATCACTGGGTGTTTGAATGTTTGCCTGCACCCATGTTTCTTCCCATCTTTTTTCTGTTTCTTTTATCCATGTTATTTTTGCATATTGTCACATCTGTTTTATTGTGACCTATTCACTTTATTATTTTTACTGACTTTTCTCTCATTTGTTTTATAAAATACAACACAATAATCCAAGGAATTCCATGGAAACACTACTTTGATTCAATGACAAGGTAGAAAATTTTATGCATGCAGAAGTAAAATATATATATATTACTTCTGCATGCATAAAATTTTCTACCTTGTCATCGCATATAAATATGAGTGATAAGGTTTTCACTACTACCTTAAATCTTCCTCCTCATGCCTGTACCTTCATGATTTTCAAAGTGTGGGGCACACCACCCTGGAGAGACACAACAAGGTTTTCAGGGGGCTGAACATGCTCCGGGGTGGGGTGGGTGGGATGAGGCTGGTCCCAGGATCCCTGCACTCTAGGCTCTCCTGTTCCCATTACCCAGCATGTCCACTGCTGTGCTGCCGTCCTGCTGCCTTCAGACATTAGGCTGCCCCCACTGCCATGCGCTGCTTGGGAGCTCTCACCAGACAGCATCTGCCTGGCTGAGAACCAACTTAGCCTCTTCCGGGGCAGCCTGAACACCCCTAGCTTTGAGGCTGTTTGCTGCAGAGACTGAATGCAGGAGGTGGGGGAACTGGTGAGAGGAGGGTTCTGCTAGGGAACAGGGGTCTGGGTATGGGAAATGGGGACTCTGCTGTGGGGAGACAGGCCAGACAGGGGAAGTTGCCCTGGACAGAGAGCAGGGTCTGGGTAGGAAGAAGAGAGGGAGGTGATAGCACTGCTGGGGGGCTGCTGGGGAGGCAGGGAAATTCTGCTGCCAATCCAAGGCTGGGTGCTCTGCCAGGGAGATGGGGGCTAGGAAGGGGGCTGTCCCAGAACCTGGCTCTGGCTGCCCTTTGAAGGGCAAGGCAATGGATTCCTCTTGTCCTCCAGCCCTGGCCCCCCCCCCAATACACTGTGGGGCTGAGAAGCTATTCCCACGCTAAGGACCCCTCACCCAGAATCAAACCAATGGGATCTATGCACTCCTTCTCCACAGGCCCTTGCTCCTGCCCCTCTGTCCTAGCAACTGAGCCCCCTCCTCAAGGGAGGGGTCCTGGAGCTTGCTGGTCATGTGGGGACTCTTCCGAATTCAGCACCATCTGGGTGCCCTCTTTGTTACAAGAGAGCACCCACAGGCATGACTCTCCAAAGGGCACACAACCAAAAGAAACAAACATATGAGAACCTCTGTTCTACTATACTTCCAACCACTGCTATGACTCCAGCCATTAGTGCAAGGTCTGTCACGCCTTCTGCTGCTCCAATTAATCAGGAGATATCAAACTTAGAAAACTCCAGACTCAAACTTTGACAAAATTATAAGAAACTGAAAATATTACTCTAGGAAATGTAACTGTAACTATTATAATTACAATATATAAGGAGACCAGAGAAGGGAAACTGAGAGATCAAGAGACCAGTGCCTTCTAAAGATAAGGTTGAGACAGTAGCCAAGGTGATTGGGGGGAAAAATGCCTTTGTCATCAATTTTTGCCCAAACTTCTTCAATCCCTTCTTATTGACCCTCCCTCCTTCAGTCCATCCAGAATTTCTATGGATAGAAATTCCATGCCTGAATAATGAGTGTAGCAGTAGGAATATACTACCAACCATCCAACCAAGATGGTGATGGTGATTGTGAAATGCTCAGGGAGATTAGAGAGGCTACATAAACAGAAAACCCAATAATAATGTCAAGTATCAGAGGGGTAGCCGTGTTAGTCTGGATCTGTAAAAAGCAACAGAGAATCCTGTGGCACCTTTAAGACTAACAGATGTATTGGAGCATAAGCTTTCGTGGGTGAATACCCACTTCATCAGACGCATGTAATGGAAATTTCCATTACACGCGTCTGACGAAGTGGGTATTCACTCATGAAAGCTTATGCTCCAATACGTCTGTTAGTCTCAAAGGTGCCACAGGACTCTCTGTTCCAATAATAATGGGGGATTTCAACTATCCCCCTGTTAACTGGGTACATGTCACCTCAGAATGGGATGCAGAAATAAAATTTCTAGATTCAGTTAATAACTGCTTCTTGGAACAGCTAGTCCTGGAACCCACAAGGGGAGAGGCAATTCCTGATTTATTCGTCAGTGGTGCATAGGATTTGATCCAAGATGTGAATATAGCTGAACCACTGGTAATAGCAACCATAATGTAATTAAATTTAACATCTTTGTAGGGAGAAAATACCAAAGAAAACCACCCCAGTAGCATTTAACTTCAAAAAGGGGAACTACAAAAAAAAAAAAGAGGAAGTTAGTTAAATGGAAATTAAAAGGAACAGTCACAAGTGTGAAATGCCTTTAAGCTGCATGGATACTTTTTTTAAAACACCAAAATAGAGGCTCACACTATATGTATACCCCACATTAAAAGAAACAGCAAGAGGACCAAAAAATGCCACCATGGCTAAACAACAGAATAAAAGAGGAGACTAGCAAGAATAAGACATCCTTTAAGAACTGGAAGTCAAATCCTTCTGAGGAAAATAGAAAGGAACATAAACTCTGGCAAGTCAAGTGTAAAAATACAACTAGGCAGGCCAAAAAAGAGCACTTTGCAAAACACACAAAAACTAACAGCAACAACATTTTAAGTACACCAGAAGCAGGAAGCCTGTCAAACAATCAGTGGAGCCACTGGACAATGGAAGTGCTAAAGGAGCACTCAAGATAGACAAGGCTGTTGCAGAGAAGCTAATCGAATTCTTTGCATCAAACTTCACCGCAGAGCAGAGGATACGGGGGAGATTCTCATATCCAAACCATTATTTTTCGGTGACAAATCTGAGGAACTGTCCCTGACTGAGATGTTAATAGAAGAGATTTTGGAGCAATATTGATAAATTAAAAAGTAATAAGTCATCAGCACCAGATGGTATTCACCCAAGAGTTCTGAAGGAACTGAAATAAGAAATTGCAGAACTACTAACTCTGGTATGCAACCTAGCATTTAAATCAGCTTCTGTACCTGATGACTGGAGGATATCTAATGTAATGCTGATCTTTTAAAAAATCTCCAGAGGTGATTCTGGCAATTACAGGCCGGTAAGCTTAACTTCAGCACAGGCAGAGTAGTTGAAACTATAGCGAAGAACAGAATTATCAGGCAGATAGATAAGCACGATATGTTGGGGAAGAGTCAACACGGCTTTTGTAAAGGGAAATCATGCCTCCTCAATCTATTAGAATTCTTTGAAGGGGTCAACAAGCATGTGGACAAGGCTGATCCGGTAGATAAAGAGTAGTTACGCTTTCAGAAAGCCTTTGACATGCTCCCTCACCAAAGACTCCTAAGCAAAGTAAGCAGTCATGGGTCCTCTCATGGATCAGTAACTGGTTAAAAGATAGAAACAATAGGTGGTCAGATTTCACAGTGGAGAGAGGTAAATAAAACCCTAACCTTTTTTTGCTGAAAATTTCCCTTTTTTCTCCCTTAACTTTTTTTTTTTTTTTACAAATATTTTTATCTTTTATCATTTATTTTCTATTTTCAAAATAAGAAATTTTCAAAAATGGTTTCTTTTTACATTTTGAATTTTTTGGGGAAGAACCTTCCTTCATGCCATGTGACCAAAAATGCAATTTAAAAGTATTTCAGAAATGGAAAACAATTAACAAAAATGTCCCACTATTCACTTTTATTTTTGTGTGTTTGTTTTGTTTTTTAATCAGCACTAACAAATAAATCAAGTAATCACAACATGTTCATGACACTAGAAAATGGGATAAAGTATTTGGCAAGTAGACTGGAGGACGGCTTTTTTCCCCCTACAATTTAGAAACACATATTTGGCATTTTGTATGATGAGGTGCATTGTTAAATTTCAGTTTAAAAGAGCATAAGCAGTTACAGAAGGTCTTACATAATTGTACCCCCTCCCTTCTCTTCTTACATCTTTCTCTAAGAATCAAAGGCTGAGTTCTATGTGGACGTATCTGTTTCTTTTCAGATTGATGCTCTGATTGAAATTGTAGACACAGTGCAAGATAGAGTTGAAGTTTATCTAGATGGTGGAATACGAACAGGAAGTGATGTATTAAAGGCACTGGCACTCGGAGCAAAATGTGTCTTCCTCGGAAGGCCAGCTTTATGGGGTCTGACCTACAAGGTGAATGAGGAAACGTGGGGTTTGTACGTGCACTCATTCTCATGTTCACAAACATTGGGTTACTGACAGAGCTGGTAGGGATATTTTTTCCAGTGAAAAAATTAAACAAAAATGAAATATTTTTAATTTTCATTGTAAAGTTTCTCTGAAAATATTCAGGCTTTTGTTTTTTCAATGGAAACCCAAAACATTTACTCAAAACCAAATATTTTGCACAGAAATACCTGCTTTGACAAAAATGCCATTTTCTATCAATGGACATTTCTCTGGAAAAATTTTCACCAGCTCTAGTTACTGATAAAGGAAGAAGTTGCAGATAAGTAGTGTTCACCCTGAGTAAAAGACTCCAACTCTCCAAATGGTAGGTTACCTTGCTCTGTGACATAACTTTTCCAACTCTTGTGATTTCATGAGGAGTTTTGTGATTATTGAGAATTTCAGGGTTTTTTTTTAAGTATATTTATAGCCCTCATGGCTATGAAGAGGGTATGAAAATGTAAAATCTAAAGACTCAAAAACCAAAAAAGAAAAAAAAAGAACCCAAAATGTATTTATAAAAAACCCCTGACTTTTAAGCCAATCAGATGATTTTGGGGGGCCTTCCTCATGATATAGGAATGCCTGGGGTTGGCAGTACTGGTGATATAGAGACAGGTCTCCTCTTCAACTTAAGTCACTTTGGAAAACAGGATAGGTTTCTAAGTCACTTCAATTTTTTTTAATTTACTCAGGGTCACCTTACATTTTTTAAAAATTACCTAACAAACAATCCAAGTTTTTGGTAAAGTATCCATTGTATAGCATGTCATGAAACCTTTTCTAAAACCACTGTTTTCTGTTACCGTGCTGAAGTTTAAAAGGGTCTTTTGTGCAGGACCAACCGCACTATCTTTCCTTATGTGCTCAATCCTGCTACCATTTCTATTCCAGTGTCAGCTTTGCTTCTCCAACAATACTATCAAACTCAAGCATTCAAAAACATTGAGTAGACCCCAAAAATCATAAGGTTGGCTTAAATCATGAGATTTTTAAAAAAATCTAGTAAAATCTGGGTTCTTTTTATTTGTCTTCTGGCTTTTGAACCTTTTGGGTTCACGTTTTCACAATCATGAGGGCTGGAAACATTTTTTCCTTTAAATGAAATCTAAGATTGTGATGCAGTGTTGTGTTTCTAGCTACTGGGGCTTTCAGAAAAATAGCAGACCTGTGATAAACTTGCAAGAATTGGCAGCACTGCTTCTGTTGCCAGTAAATACTGTCTTAAAGGGATGTGGAAAAGGGTGTTGGTGAGCTCCGCGCCCCCCTCCCAGGCACTGCATACGAGTAACTGGTGGGATTTTCAGATTTGTCTAAAGGAGATAGGCACCCAATTCCCAATGAAGGGGAATGTGTGTTGGGTGCCTCGCCTCCCTAAAGTGCTTCTGAAGATCTCACTCAATGTAATTTTGCTAGTGTATGAGACAGAAAATGCAAATGACCATCAATGAAAGAGAGACATTGATATCATCAAGTATTGTGAAATGTAAAACTGAAATTAGAGAAAAATAATTTTCTCTAATACCTTTCAGTTACGGTGATATAGAATAGTATAGAAAAAATAGGTGGACAAAATGTTCAAATGGAAATGTGCTTTTCAAGTTGTTGGCACCACTTTTACAGAAGAAAATGTACACTACACTATTTTTAGGATCCATAACTTTTATCTGAAAAACCTATATCTTCCAAAATGTAAAGTGCTCAAGACCTTATTGCATTTTGCATGCAAAATCTGAAGTTTTGAAACAAAGGCATTAGCAGAAGTTATCTGAAAGCACACTAAAAAAAACCCCCAAAAAACAAAAACCCCACCTCACACATCCGGAAAATGTCTGAGGTGAAAAACAGCTCCATTTTCTTTCTTCATTCAGATACAGCACAAAAAGTGAAAATATCTAAATTAACATCTTGTGAACTAAAATATCCATAAACCTAAGAAGCCATCTGTCTGAGTATCTAAAAATTGGCACTGCTCTAAGGAGTTGCCCCAACTTTCCTAGTAAATGCTCTTTGCTGTGTTGCTCGGTGTCTGCATTCCTCTTACCTTCACTGCTTTCTCTGTTTGAATAGGGCGAAGAAGGGCTTCGAGAAGTTTTGCAGATTTTACATGATGAATTTCGTTTGTCAATGGCCCTGGCTGGTAAGAATTTTTTGCTGTTTGATTAGTAATTGATGAGAAGCAGTATTGCCACCTGAGAGTGAGCACAAAGGCACCACATGCAAACAGATGGATCAAATCAAAGTGAGGGGGTTTGTAAAAGGACCACTCAGTGCAACAAAAATAATTCTATTCAGAGGATTTCAGGCTTGTTGCTTTATATGAATGCATCAGAACAGAGTGGGTAGAAAAACTCTCACTGACTAAAATAGGAAGTAAGGCGGGGTACAGCCTGGCTCCATCCCATAGTACTCTGGACAACCCAATTAACCCTATCATGAGGTATAAGCACCTGAAGGATAATAGGGTTATAAGGAATAGTGAGCATGGATTTTTCAAGAACAAATCATGCCAAATCAACTTAATTTCCTTCTTTGACAGGATTACTGGCCTAGTGGATGGGGAAAAGCACTAGGCATGATATACCTTGATTTTAGCAAGGCTTTTGACACAATTCTGAATTCTCATAAGCCAACTAGGGAAACATGGTCTATATGAAATTACTATAAGGTGGGTGCACAACTGGTTGAAAGAATGTACGCAAACAGTACTTATCAATGGCTTGTTGTCCAACTGGGAGAACACATATAGTGGAATCTCACAGGGGTCAGTCCTATGTCCAGCACTATTCAATATTTTCATTAATGACCTGGTTAATGGAGAGGAGAATATGCTTATAAAATTTACAGATGACACCAAGCTGGAAGGGTTGCAAGCACTTTGTAGGTTAGGTTTAAAATTCAAAATGACCATGACAAATTGGACAATTGGTCTGAATTCAACAAGATAAAATCCAACAAAGACAAGTACAAAGTACTTCACTTAGGAAGGAAAAATCAAATGCACAATGACAAAATGAGGAATAATTATGTAGGTGGTCATACTGCTGAAACGGATCTGGGGATTATAGCAGGTCACAAACTGAATGTGAGTGAATGAGTTGTCAATGGGATGCATCTGCAAAAAGGGCTAATATGATTCTGAGGTGTATTAACAGGAGTGTTGAATGTAAGACACAGGAGATAATTGTTCCGCTCTACTCAGCACTGGTGTGGTCCCAGCCTGAGTCCTGTGTCCAATTCTGGGCACCACACTTTAAAAAAGATTGGACAAAGTGGAAAGGGTACAGATGAGAGCAACAAAAATGATAAAAGGTTTAGAAAACCTGACAATGAGGAAACAAACTGGGCATATTTAGTCTTGAGACAAGAAGACTAAGGGGGAACTTAATAACAGTCTTCCAATATGTTAATGGCTGTTATAAAGAGGATGGTGATCAATGTTCTCCATATCCACTGAAGGTAGCACAAGATGTGATTGGCTTAATCTGCAGCAAGGGAGATTTAGGTTAGATATTAGGAAAAACTTTCTAACTCTAAGGGTAGTTAAGATCTGGAACAGGCTGCCAAGGGAGAACGTGGTCCCCGTCATTGGAAGCTTTTAAAAATAAGTAGGAGAAACACCTGTCAGGGATGGTCTAGCTTTACTTAGCCCTGCAATAGTGCAGGGGACTGGACTGGATGACTACTCAAGGTCCCTTCCAGTCCTCCATTTCTATGATTCTATGACCACTTTACTACAAGGGTATAGTGGTTAGATCAGGGAACTGGGGATCAGGATTAAAGCGTTAGAACCATGCTGGTTTCAGTTGTTCGGGTTCATGAAAACCCTCTTTCATTTTTGCTTCCCATGGGTTCACACACTTTGCGTTTTGTGAGAAAGTGGGCTGAAGCTACTTTTTTTACCTGGTTTGGGTTGAAACCATGCAAAACCACTGACCAGGGCTAAGCAAAAATTGGAATTTCCATCCATTCAGATATTTCAACATTTTGTTTCATCCTTAATTGGAATGCACTGTAGTTCACGAGTACCGTAGCTCAGGAGGCAGCAGTGTGTATTGCAGTGCTGATGGTGTTGGCTGTTACAATTTCATATAATATGATTTATTTTTATCTTTTTCCTTTAAAAAAAACAAAGAATTTACAACCTAAAAGCAACATTCAAAGTAAATTATGGAGTTTGCAAAGTCAAGCGCTTGAAAGTTAGGAAATGCCAGAATTAAGGATCTCCATGCCACCTTAATTTGGCCCCCTTGTGCGTATGCATTCTGATAGTCTTTAACTACCTCATCACAGACTACTATTTTTTCCACAGGATCCTTGTCTCATTCAGTGCACAGCATGGATGATGCTGACGGAATGAGACAGCTGCTCAATACTTTTTTTTTATGATCTCTGATCAATGTGTGGCCCTAGACCTTGTTTACTGCACACTGTCCAAACCCTGGACTGGACACACAATTATTTATTTCCTCGTGGGCTTTTCTGTGGCACTCACTATCGTAGTATTAGAATGTTTCAAAAACATTAATTTCCCTGTGAGAGAAGAAAATACCATCACCTCCACTTTACACATGGGAGAAGAGAAACAAAGAGGTTTGCCTAAGACAACACATTGAAACATTGGCAAGAACTAGAAATCCATGATCATTCCACCAGAGCACACAACCTTATTGTCAAAAAGATTGAGCATCCATTACTTTCATTAACATCAGTTCCAGTCATGAGTGCTCAGGAGTTTGAAAATCATGCCCCAGGATCTCAAGTTAGGCTTGCAGAAAATAAGAGACACACCATTATTGGCCACCTGCAAAAATTTTAGTTTAAGTCATTTGCACAGCATTATATCGGAAGTCTGCCAGCTAGCCAGGGATAAAAATCCAGATCTGGGCAGGAGTCAACTATCTTAACTATGAGACCATTCTTTCCTTGCCTGCCTGTGTTTGCCTCTACACCATCCATCCTGTGCACTGAGTGAGGCATTTTTGCCTGTGAAAATAATAGTATGTGATCACATAATTAAATACTGTACCGTAATGCATGTGCCCAAGGGGGACAAATTTAAATTATGCAGTCAGTCTTAATTCTGGCATTTCCTAACTTTTGAGTGTTTGATTTTTGCAAACTTAATATTATTTATAAAGTAGGTTTTTGGTATGTAATTATTATTTATGGTACATTAGTATCTAGAATCCTCAACATGCTAGGTGCTGTACGTACACTTAGAAAACTGGCGAGTTTACAAGCTAAAACTAGAGTTTTATTGTTCTCATTTTATAGATGGAGAACCGAGACAGATTAAGTGGCTTGCTTATGGTCACACAGGAAGTCTGTAGCACAGCCAGGAATATAACCCAGACCTCCCAAGACTTAGCTCAGTGCCTTAACCATAGACCATTCTTTCTCTCAATAGTCATTTTTAACCCTGTATTTTATTTCAGGATGTCACAGTGTCTCAGGAATTGGCCGAAACCTGGTTCAGTTCTCCAAGCTGTAAATGGCTCATGCAGTGCCCACTAACCAGACAAATGGAAGCAGCTCCTGATAACTATCAAAGCCTTGAGTATCCTCAGTAACAGACTCCCAGCTGTGTAACTCTTCCACTGTCCCCTGACAAGCACCCCAGTTCCCCTTAAGCTGTTGAATCCCCCCTCCCATAAAAACAAGTGAAACTATCAGGATGTGTAAGTAACATCACTGCATGTCCTTATCATCACAACCCTCACCCTCCCCACACACACACCCTCTCCGGCCCCAGACCCCTCTACTTTAAGGCTAAGCTTGGACACAGCAGGGGTCAGGCCTTATTTCTGTATAGAGCACCATGCATGCCTATGGCTCTGTATAAATATTTGTTGGTCACCCTGTGGTCTCCTTATTGGCAGATCAGTGCAGTCATATGGGGTCCCTGAATAATGATACTGGCATAAGCTCAGTTTAACAACAGGTATTTATTTTTGGAATAGGATACAGAACATCCTGCTGCTGGTACAAATAGTTTCCATCTCTCCCTGAGGCAGAAAACACACTTCTATTTCCTCTCAGAGTTACTTTTCGAGACAGGGGTCTTTCCATCCGGTCTGGGAGGAGCCACCTCCCTTCCCACAATTGTCTTCTTACCTTCCATGCCACCTCACCCAGAGTATAGCCCTCTGCTATTTTCCCCATGTATCATCCCTCTTCCCCCTTTCTTCTCTCCCCCACTTTGGGACTGTCCATAAATTACATAATGCATTAATGGATGGGAGGGTGGGTCTTTAATTTTGTATGTTTGTTTCAGTGTTACAACTTGTGGGTGGGTCTTGAAAAATCAATAAAAATGTGTTATGTAATTTAGGGACAGCCCTTTCTCTCACTCCATGTCTTCTGTCTCCCCTCTGCCCAGAATATTATTTCTTTATTTCCTTTTCCCTTCCCCTATGTCCAGGGCCGACTCTGGCTTTTTTGCTGCCCCAAGCAAAAAACGCCCAGCCGGCCAGAGCAGCGGGGGGGGGGGGGGGGAGGGGGGGAGGAAAAAAAACCCGCCCTTGGCCGGGGGGGGGCGGGGGAAGAGAACAAACCGGCTGGCCGGAGTGGCGAAGCGGGGGGGAACAAACTGGCCGGCCTGCCAAAACGGCGAAGGAAAGAAAAAACAAAAAAACAAAACCAAAAACAAATACCTGCGGGGTGATGGGAGCATGGGTACAGGGGGACTCCTGGCCCTGCAGACCCCGGGCAGCGGAGTGCGCACCCCGGCTAGCTGGGGGGGAGGGGAGAGAGAAGGGGGCATCCAGGGCTTCCTTAAGCGGGGCGCTTGCCATGCGGCCCCTCCCACTGCGCCGCCTGCCGGGAGGGCTCCGCACCGCTCCAGTCGGCAGGCAGGGAATGACGCGAGATGCCCTGCTGGACTTGATGCAGGGCGCTCCCCTCCTCCACCCCCTACAGGGCAGCGGGAGCAGCAAACCGAAAAGAAAAAACCTGCAGGGGCGACCAAAGTGGTGAAGCGCAAAAAAAAAAAAAAAAAGGATTGGAGGGAAGCCGCCCTTTGGAATCTGCCGCCCCAAGCTCGAGCTTGCTTGGCTGGTGCCTGGAGCTGGCTCTGCCTATGTCATCTCTCTTCCTTCTTTCAGGAACAAGACATTTCATCCTTTTACATTATCCAGAGGCTGTTGACTGGGATGATGCTTTGTCCCACTTATTGTCACATTTTGCTTTTTAGGCCTTGGCTACCTGCAGAGTTGCACGGGTTGAACTAAAGTTGATAATTTACATTGCTCTAGTTACAATGATGAAAGCCCATGTGGACACTCATATTTTGTTATAGGTGGGACTTACTTCGGTTTAGTTTAAATCAGCTGGGAATTGGTTTAAACTAAACTGAAATAAGCCAATCTACACCAAAATAAAGAATGTCTACATGGTTTTAACTGAACTGGTTTAACTAATTGTGATGGTTCTCATTTGATGGTTCTCAGGGTGCCCAGGACTGTGAGTCACCTCATTACACCCTGCCTCTAGCAGGAGGTAGCCTGGACTGTGCTGGCTGGGTGTTAGCTCCCTAATGTGACCAGCCTGTCAGTCACTCAAGCACTGTCCTCCAGGCTATGCCAGACCTGTCTTCCCTTGTGGGTTAACAATAGGTGCACCCGTGTCCCTGAGTCCCTTTGAATCATTCCCCTGTGATACTCAGCCCTTGACACTGGCTACTCACAGAAATCCCAGATCCTTTCCCCCCAGGAGAGCAGTGTACCCCAGTTTATTAATTTTACCTTAAATCACCAATCCTGTATAACACACAGCACTTGTGAGCACTTATAATAAAACAAAACAAGGTTTATTTAAGAAAGAATAGAGACAAGAGAGAGTAGTGGAAACAAATGGTTACAATACAAAACAAAATCATAAAATGTGAACCTGGATCTACACTTATTAATGGTTACCTCTCCTATCTAATAAAGTAGGGTTCCCCCACCCCAGAGTTCAAGCTGCTGCAGAGCTGGTTGGAGTCACAAGAACCAGAATTCAATTTTTCATGAGAACATCTCAGTACCTGTGAGAAAACATCCCTGCTCCCTGAGATGACTCCTCAGTGAAAGGATGCAGACGGTCTTTCCCCCTCCTCTGGTATACTGAAACAGGCTTTTGTCTTTATTCATAAACAGGGTGAACCCCTTTCTGTTGTAATGTTCCTTTTCTACCTTCCAGTGGTTTTGATTGTTTGCACAATAATACATGTCCCTAGCAGCTCTTTCTCCTTTCCCTTCCTTCCATGTTTGCCACACACTTGGTGCCAGGGCAGGGGGATGATGGCATCCATGTGGGACTGCATGAGGCACATTTGCCCTATCCTGCCACTCATAAGGCCTGATTGCATGGGCCACCCAGCCATGAAGTTGTCCAAACTGTTCCTGGAATGCAGCCAGGGTACTGCAGAAGGAACACAGGCCATGGTGTGGGTGCAGCAGGAGCCAGGACTCTTGCAGACATTAGAGATAGCAGCTGCCCTGCCAGCTCTCTCTGTTGTGCTCTATCTTCCTCCCTTAACCATTGTACCTGTTCCAGGAACTGCAAAGTGAGCACCTGCTCCTGCATAGCTACCCTGTCCTCAAGGTGCAAAGCTAGCCTGAGCCTTTCCCACTTGCCTCCTGCATGTCTTTCCTCTTGCCACAAATCCCTTTGCCTTTGGTACTCGTCCTGCTTGTTGGCCCTGTCCAGAACTTCAATCACAAGTTTATCCCAGAAACCCTTCCTCTTGGAACGGTCCGCGAAGGTACGGTGAGCCCTCTGCAGTGTGGGCGAGCTGTGGAGATACTGCAGCCTGTAGAGGTCGAGGGTCCTGCAATAAGACAAGACACTGAGGGTTACTGTCCCAAATATCTCAGTGCAGGAGCACAGAAACAATCGTTTTGGACTTTCCAGGGCAGAAAATGTTACTTCTGGAAACTGAACTTCACTGTATTGGCAGAGAGCTGCTTCAGACCACAGAAGCTCCCTGGACACAGCCAGGTTAAAGATGTGCTGAGAGAATGGTATGTTAAAAATCACAACTTTAATAAAAAAATCAACAAAATGGAGTTTGGGGGGAGGTTGGTGTCCGTGCTACGTAAGCCTTCTCTATCATTTCAGGCTTTGCACATTTTGGAGGCCATAACAGTTCTTATGGTGCCCAATTGGCAAAGAGAGGTGTTATTCCAAGCTGCTGGTGGGAAACCAGGCGTGTTTGTCAGCGAAATATTCAAATATATGGTGACTGAACAGCATATCTACGAGTGGAGGGGGCTGGTGAGCTACTGAGGTGGCTCTGGAAAATACGCCCTTCCCTGAAATGTGACTACCTATCTGGAATTCCTGCTATGGGAAAGTTTGCAGATACTAGCACCTGGGATTGGGTCAGAATTCATGAGGGAATCAACAGGATACAACATTATCTTCCAAATGATTAGGTGCCTCCCCATGGCTTCCGATACAGTCTGTTGGGACTGCCTGCAAACACACAGAACTCCATTGCCATCCCCCTTCTCCCTGATAAATTTCTGGACTGAATTCAAACCCAGTCGTATTTGGGACTAATGATTTCATCACCCATGGAAAGCCTGGACTTCATTAATAGAAATGGACATGTGAAAATGGACGACATTTGAACCTCTTCCCTCTCCCTCCCCACCCCGTACAGTTCAGTCTTTTCAGGCAGCTTGTTACGCTGTTGAGTTGGTATCAAGCAGCGTACATACAGGGAATGTAATATAAGATTCTCATTCTAACAAACTGGAATGTACTAGCAAAACTGTGTGCCTTAAATATTCTCTCTTACATGCTCGGTTTACTGTTTGTGTTTCCCGGTTTCCATTTTTAATTCCATGTGGTGGGTGGAGAGTGAGGGGACGCCAAGGTGCTGGCATGCAATCCGCCATTAGCAGATATATGCTGCTACCCAGGGCTTATATATTTTGCGCTGGTTCTTAGAGCAGAAATCCCTCCTGTTCCTATACTAGTAAACACAAAAATGGAGCCAGAAATGTACTAGGCTGCAGGGCAGCATCTCCCTCCTCCCTTTCTTCTGCAAGTCTTCTTGAGCTGTTCCTTTGGGCAGGGGGGGTCAAAAAGCTCCTCCGAGTACGGCCCCAGTACGTGCTGCAGCTGCTCCTGCAGCAAAGTCTCCTCTAGGACCCATTTCATTAGCAAAGTCTTATTTGCCACATTTGGAACTTGCTTGTACACATCGATTCCCATGCTGGCTTCTCAGGCCAGCAGGGCGTCATCCCAGCTGATCAGGTCATTGTGTACCGCTGGTGGATCCCTCCTTGGTGCAGTGCCCAGCACCCAGTCAAACTCATCATAAAACTGGCATGATGTTGGTGAGTTGCCAGAGATGCAGTTGTGGTCCCTGGTTTTCAAGTATTCAGTCCTGAGCCACTGAATCAGTTCTCTGTACTGGTCATAGCCTGTTATATTTCTAATGCTGCCAGCTTCTTTGCTATTTGCTGGTATAAATGGTCATTCCTGGTTCTCTTACTAAAATCCACTGTTTTGCTGGCCTCACAAATTAATTTAAATCTTGCTGTGTGTCCAAAACCATGAAGCAGCATGCTTTGCAGGGCTCATTCTGGTCAGTATCCATTGCAAATGCTGAAGGTTCTCCTAAGGTGTGTTTGCAGCTTGCAGTCAGAATAAAATGTCAAGCTGTTGCATTGAAACAGGGGGTGGAAGATGTTCCATTTCCCTGAAGTTGACTTGATTCTTGGGGGAGAGAGGACAAGTAAGTTGTCCCACAGCATTCTGGGATACTATTGGCGGACTGCAAGGATCTGAGTCTCGGCGGGGACTACAAAAATGATAGGGCTCGAACCCTCGGTCCTGCCTTGACTCAAGGTCAGACCCTCCACCCTCGTGGGATTCTAGGACCCGGGGTCTGAGCCCGATTTCAAGAGCTTTGTGTCTATAGAAGGGGGGTTAGGGCTTGAGCCTGAGTCTGAGCTTGCATTGTTTTGTAGATATACCTTTAAGGTATGTCTACATTGCAATAAAACACCTGCAGCTGGCATGTCAGCTGACTCGGGCTCATGAGGCTTAGGCTGTGGGGCTAAAAAACTGCAGTATAGATGTTTGGGCTTGGGCTGGAGCCCAGGCTCCGGTACCCTATGAGGTGGAAGGACATCTCTATCTTTGTCTTCCCATGTTGACATCACATCCTCATGTTGATTATATATGAACTGAGTCAGGTGAATAAACATTCTTTATCTGACAGAAAACTTAGTTTGTCAACTCTGCCTGTAAAACATATTTTGGGAACATATCTTCAGCACAGATACATTACTCTTTAAATATTCCCTGTCCATACATCATGACATGATTAAGAGGATCAGTGTGATGTAAGCTGCCACTAGACATCTCACATGACCCTTTTTGGATAAATACTATGAAAGCATGTGTGAGGTGTAGTGAGTTTGTCAAGCCTGATACAAGTTGCTGTTACAGAACATTGAATCCTTTGCCAGTGGACACTGAGGAGTTCTCTTGGGCACAGTGACCTTGACTAATTCGCTACACCAGTCAATAGGCGGCCCATGGGTCAAATCCCGACCGCCAGTTACTTTTGAACAGATTGAAAAATCTTTTTATGTACTTATTATGATCATTAGTGCTGGGTTTTTTTTATTATTTTTACCCTCTCATTCTCTCACCATGAGATCTCCATTACATTGCATTGTGAATTAATGATTGGCTGGTTCTCTTTAATTCTTTACTTGCTTAATTTGAGCTATCATCAGTTTCTGCCAATAAAAAAACGAATGTATGTTCCTGTTTTAAAAAATTACATTTTCCACTTCCCCCTCATAGGCTCATTTACACTGTTGAAAGCTGTAGACCTGCCCCCAGTGTTTTCAGCATCTAACGGCACTGGGTTTAAACATGGCAGCAAAAAAAAAAGGGAAGTTGACACCGAAAACCATTCATGTAAAGAAGCGTGGCCTGACGCTTACTGTTTTATTTTGCCACAACGTCCAAAGGCTTGACTAGTATGTTTAATTTGTATAGAGCCTGTGGCTGTTGTTGAACGTGGGAACAGCAAATGGCACTATGAAACAAACACATGGATTTTGACCATAAGTATCTACTGGGCTCCCGTTTAAGCTCAGACTAGATCGCTTCATTAAAAGATGAATATTTTCAGGGCAGAAATATGATTTCAAAGGCTACTTGCGCTCAGGAAAAGGCAACTGAAGCTTCACTGAGGTGTCTGTGGGTAATGGCAAAACACAGGAAACCTTTTACCTATGCAGTCATTGTTAAGCAGTGTATAGTTACTACAGCTGAAACCCTCTTTGCGGAGAAGAAAGACATTGTTGACGCCTTCAGAAAACTGCTGCTCTCAGCCACCACAGCTATTAGGCGCACTGAGTTGATGGCACAAGACGTTTTCAAGCAGTTGGGTGAGAAACAAAATGGGAAGATTTTCCATGGCAGTGGACAAGTCCTGAGATATCAGACCACAGCTCAGCTAGCGCTGTATGTCTGTTTCTTTATGGAGCTAAATTTATGGAGTATTTGTTGTCCTTTATACTGCATAACAATCGCACAACAGATGAGGATTTGTTTATTCTGTTCAAACTTTTTTGTCTAATGAAGGTTTTGATGTGACTCAGATTGTGTCAATTACAACAGATGGCGCTTCTGCCATGATTGGTACTCACTGATAGCTTGTGAATCATCTGCAAGACCTGAACACCAGTCTGATTTCCTATCAGTATGTAAACCACCAAACCACATTTTGTGCAAAGCTTAGCGATGAGTATGCTAATGTAATGTCAATGGTGATTAAACCTGTCAACTTCCTTCAGTCCAAGTCAGCACTGCAACACATACAGTGACAAAGCTTTCTTTCAGAAGTATCTGCTGATTACTATGACCTGGCAAGTACTAAGAAGGCTGTGGGAAATTTCAGTTCATGTGGAAGAATATCTACATAACATTCCAGGGGAAAAGGCAGAAGAGCTACATGCATTTTGCCACAAGCCTGAGCATCCTGGCCTTCCTTGTTGATTTGACAGGCCACTTCAATTATTTCAACTTAAAGCTACAGGGGCAAAATCTCAGTGTAGTGGATCTACACAGCAGTGTCACTTCATTTGAAAAAAAACTGAGTCTCTGCAAAAGTGATTTGGAAACTGGGGAGAAGCTGCATTTCCTGACACTGCTAAGGAGTGAATCAGATGGCGTCATTTCTGGACAGGCATCTTCAAAACTTCCATCAGATGTTCCAAGAATTTAAAAATGTTAAAGACGTCATCCTGTTTGTAAGGAACACGTCTGTGGTACAAGCAAATGGCAATCAAGCAAAATTATCATTTCCAGATGTTGAAAAAGCAAAATTACAGCTGGAGCTTACTGATTTACAAGCAGATGAAGAGCTTACGGTGTGGCACACTGAAACTACATCTGAAACTCTCTGGACAACCCTTGTGCTGGACTCCAAGTATCCACATTTGAAGAAGGTGGCATTTAACATCTGCATTATGTTTGGCTCGACATACGTGTATCACTCAGCATTCTGAACAATGAACAACATTAAATCACATAATCACTGCATTTTGACATATAATCATCTGTGCAATTGCCTCTGTCTTGCTTGACTGAAATCACTCCAATCATCAAGGCCTTTGTCCAGCAGAGGACCTGTCACTTTTCCCACTGACGGTGAGTATTATATAATTATACATTAGTCACATATATTTTATTTTATATTTGTATTGTCATATAAAATTACATTATCAGTAGTGATATGACAGTTTTAACAGGTATTTCACAGTAATTATTCATGATTCTTTTGCTTAATACGTGTGTGTGTGTGTGTGTGTGTGTGTGTGTGTGTGTGTGTATTTATTCTTGGAAAGATTTGAATCATGAAGCTAAGATAGAGAGTTCATATGTACTAAGTGTTATTTTCTTTCAAACTCTGATACTAATATTAAATAAGCCACAAAAGGCTTGAAAGTTTTGAATATGTTTATCTATCTAGCTGTATACATACATGCCTACAATAATTTTATTTGACAAAACTAAAGTTAATACTCTTTGTAAACTCAAAACAAATTCAAAACTTAAAACAATTGTCTGAAAGTGTTTTAATGCTAATATTTGCATCTATTTGACAATTTATCTGTGCACTTTCTCAAAGTCTCAGATGTAATTTATTACATCTTTCATGGAGGTTATTTTTAAGTTATACAGTGGTTTGATCTTATTTTTCATGAAATACACTAAAAATATATGCAATGGGGTATATTATTAACGCACAGCATTGTATGTGTTTGTTGAACAGGGGCACTGGCGCTGTGAAAAATGTTTCTCTGGATTCTGGACCTTGACTATACCTTGACCAAGAAATTTGGACCTTGACAAAAAATAATTGAATATCTCTGGTCTACACTGACAGGACATTTTCCTCCAATCTTAAAATGTTAACAAATAAAACCTCTCCCTCAACCCATTATTTTATTCCAAACATCAAACCACAAGAAATTTAAATTAATTTGTTCAATTTTAATCCAGTTTAAATTGAGCATATGGAATAGACAGTCTGAAAAAGATATAAAATCACAGGCCTACTGTAATATTGAGTATACTATCTGGAAGCTCTAGTCCTTCTGAAAATGTGGATGTATGGAGATTTTTATTATTAGCGTGGATTTCTATCTCTTCCAAAGAAGTCTGTGAATTATTTGGGTGATTTGTTGTGTCTTGGCAAGCAGAAATTTCAGCTCGTGTAAATCAAAGTAAATTTGATGCAGATTTACATCAGCTGTGGCTCTAGCTTGCAGTGTCTACAACACTTGGGGCATTATGTTCATTTTAATTTAATATTTAATTTGATTTTTTGATAAACCAAGAGAGAGGGAAAGAGAGAGCCATCTCTCGAGGACTGTTTTGACTTGGGCCCAATGTGGCTTGACAGTATTTAGCTTCTTCCTCAGTAGGGCCTGATAAATAATGTTCTAGTACAGAGAATTCCATATAGAACCACCCTCTTTCAAAACAGCTACTAAAATTGACTTGAAAATCCCAGCTAAACATTTTTCCATTGGAATTTGCCAATTTGTTGAAATCAGAATGTTTTGCAAAGATGATTCAGTTTTAACCAAGTTCTGACGGAACCTGCCTGGTTTCCTGCCATTTCACCTGCCCATCTCCTTGACAGCCCACCTAATGGCTTTTTGGGAAGCCTGGGATTCCAGGCTTTGGCTCTTGGGAGTCAGGCTCCCAGGGCTTCCAGGAGCTGTGACTCTGAAACAGCCCATTATGTGGACTGCCCTGGAGCTACAGCTCCATTTCCTTTTGCAAAGCATTTCAAAATGTTTGGGTTTTGTTCAGAATTGGAATGAAACCACATTTTAAAATTTTTAAATCCCCTGCAAAAAAAAATTATCTTATAGGTACTCCTAGCTCTTATAGGTACTATTTCCCATTGTTCCCAACAGGACTGAGGTCAGACGTTGCCCACAGTTAGTTGCCCTTCTCAAAATGACCACCTATCTCCTATTGTTTTTAATAGCATTCAAGCCACAGGCTGCTCTTAACAAGAAGACACTCTGATAAATAAGCTGGGGAAATGCAGGCTCAGCAGAACTACAATTAAGTAGTTACATAATTGATTAAACAACCACAAGCAAAGAGTAACTATTAATGAGATGATGTCAGTTTGGGGGGAAGGTTCAACTGGGGTTCCACAGGGATCTGTTCTGGGTCCGGTGTTATTTAACATCTTTATTAATGACCCAGATGTAGGAATAGAGAGCATACTGATAAAATTTGCAGATGACACAAAGCTGGGGGAAGCAGGGGTGGGATTACCAACACTTTGGAGGATAGAGCTAAAATTCAGAGGGATCTTGATAAATTGGAGAAGTGAGCTATAGACAACAAAATGAAATTCAACGAAGACAAATGTAAGTAAGGTGTTACACTTAGGGAAGAAAAACCAAATGCACAAATACAGAATGGGGGATAACTGGCTTGGCAGCAGCACTGCTGAGAAGGATCTGGGAGTTGTGGTGGATCACAACCTCAACATGAGCCAATAATGTGATCAGGGCCGGCTCCAGCTTTTTTGCCGCCCCAAGCAGCGAAGCGGAAAAAAAAAAAAAAAAGATAAAGCCGATCGGCAGCACTTCAGCGGCAGCTCGATCACACCGCTTCATTCTTCTGCGGCAATTCGGCGGCAGGTCCTTCGCTCCCTCTCTTCCTCTTCGGCAGCACTTCGGTGGCAGCTGAAAGAGGAAGAGAGGGACTGACAGACCTGCCGCCAAATTGCCACCAAAGACCCGGACGTGCCACCCCTTTCCATTGGCCGCCCCAAGCACTTGCTTCCTTCACTGGTGCCTGGAGCCAGCCCTGAATGTGATGCTGTTGCAAAAAAACCAGCAAAAGCAAATTTAAGTTGCATTAACAGAGGCATGGCATGCAAGTCATGGGAGGTGATAGTACCACTCTACTCAGCACTGGTTAGGCCTCAGCTGGAGTACTGTGTCCAATTTTGGTCATCGCTGTATAGAAAGGATGTAGAGAAACTGGAAAGAATCCAGAGGCAAGCAACAAAGATGATCAAAGGAATGGAATGCAAGCCATATGAGCAAAGGCTGAAGGAATTGGATATGTTTAGTTGAAAAAGAGGAGATTAAGGGGGGACACATGATAGTGGTCTTTGAATATTTGAAAGGCTTCCATAAAAAAGATGGAGAAAAGTTGTTCTCTCTTGCCACAGAGGGCAGGACAAGAGGCAATGGGTTCAAACTATGTCATAGCAGATTAGAATAAATCTCAGGAAAAACTTCCTAACTGTTAGAACAGTAGGACAATGGAACAGGCTGCCTAGGGAGGTTGTGAAAGCTCCTTCACTTGATGTTTTCAAAAGGAGGCTGAATAGCCACCTGTCTTGGATGGTTTAGACACAACAAATCCTGCATCTTGGCAGGGGGTTAGACCAGATGACCCTGGTGGTCCCTTCTTACCCTGTGGTTCTATGATTCTATGATTCACTCTCACTGGAAACAATGGAGCAAGGTGGCCATTTTGAAAAAGAGCATCTTACCTGAGTTTTCTCTGGCCTTGACCAATGTTCCACTAAGAACAATGGAACATGGAAGCCATTTTGAAAGAAGGCAAATAGGGAGTTTCCCTGAAGAAAATTGTTATTCACCAGCCTCTGCTGAGAGATAAACTTTCAGTTATTAAGGTTAATGGCAAAAATGATAACTAATCCTAAGTATATCTTTTCAAATGCTACCTGTTACACCAGCCCTACTCAACAGAGAGAGTAAGAGGGGGAAACTAGGGGCATATGGGCAGGGGAATATGAGATGCAAAAGGTGGGGGGGAGGTATGCAGGAAAATGGGGAAAAGGGGATGTGTGAGTTGGGGAATATTGGGAGATGCAAGAGGCAGGGGAAATTTTGAGGGCAGGAGATCGGAGGAAAATGGAGTGTACACTGCAGATGCTTTGTGCTTCTCTGGCAATGCAAAACAACTGTAAATACAGCTTACCTGGCCAATATGATCTGGTCAATTTGGGCTGCTCCAGATTGGCGTAAAACAGTGGGAGAGTACTGGTGAATCCCTGGGTCTGTGTGGACATTGGAGCCTGGGGTTCAGGCCAAGGTTAAAATATTCTTAACCTAGGGCTAGAAATCAGTGTAGATGTTCAAGCCCTAAGTTATCAAATCCAGGGTCTACTGACTCGATTCCCACTCACCCTGGGTATACATTGCAGTGTAGATGTACCCTAAGAAGCAGGTTGTACCTTTTTGTTTTACATGCAACTTATTGTTCTTGTTCTCCTTGCTGACTCTCTCTTAAATCTTAATCTTTGTGATAAACTTATGTTTGTTTTCACTATCAGTAGATGCCAGTGCTGTGTTGTTATAAAGGACCGGAGTCTGAGTTGTCACAGTTAAGCTGGGTGTACACTGTCGCTATGGGGACAGCTTACCTGGTAATTCCTGTGAGTGTCCAGTGACAGGAGCTGGATGCTGCTGGGAGCACTCTAAGGACTCGGGGGTTGGTGTGTACTGACCACTAGCCTGCACAGAAAGGGCAAGGTCTGCAGAGACCAGGAAGTCAGTGCTGGAGGGACCAGAGGCTGTTGGTTTCAGGGAGCTGAATCACAGCAGGCCCAAACTCCTTCGTGCTAATGTCAGGTAGTGGTAAAGTACCTCACAGCCCTGAGTATCCCAGGGGAGTGTCACAGTCACTCATTTGTTTTATTACACACGCTTGTTCTGCTCAATCTCCGGAGTCTTTCTAGACGTTAGTTATACTCTGGGGGGAAGTAAGTTACTTTATTCTTCTTCATGAAGCAGCTTACTGCACCTATGCACCCATCAGCTACTCTGGCCAGCAAGTAGGAAGGTGGAGCCCCAACTCTCCCTGCTCTTTGTCCCTCTTATTGGAGCAGGGAGTATTGGGTGAGTAGCCTTTGCTCTCCTTTCGGGGCTGGAGTCACAACCTGAGCAGGACCATACAGGAAAGGAAGGGTGGGGAGGGGCCAGCATGGCTGAGTAAAAGCTGTGACAATCTATTGCGGGCCTGATCCTGTTCCCACTAAACTAGCCTGTTCTTATACAACTCACTGCTGGGCACTGAGGCCCTTCTCCATTCCTATTGCTCTGCTCTGCTCTTCTCTTTTCATTTTCTCCGTTTCTTCTTACAAACAACTTTTGTTTCAGGCTTTGCTTCTTGGGTCACGTGCTGTAAGCGATCCACTATTTGCTTGTTTGTCTCATGGAAATCTGTTCAAATCTGGCTAAATTATAAACTGTGGAAACCCCCTGTTTCCCATCTGTGATTCACACCACAGACCTTGTTTCTGGCTTGCTGCCAAAATCCCTCAGCACTGTGCACGTGCCAACCAGCACCTCACAGCAACAGCCCATATACACAGAGCAGGACCTCCAGACACAACACGCACTTGAATTGGGTCAGAAACCTGGCACGCTTTTTATGGAGCCATTTTGCTCTCCAGATTCTCAGCTTTTGTTTTTTAAAACAAATAAGGATCTAAATGTTATGGCTATGAAGGAAATCCTTCGAAGTGGGAAGTGACTGTAACTCATGCAGGGATGTCTGCCTGTGTGAGCAGAAAGCCTTAAACAATTGCTTTGAACACTGTGAACTTAAATGAGGTATTTTTATGATTACCCCCTAGCACCTCGGAGCCCCAGTCATAGACCTATCGTGTTAGGTGCTGTACAAGTACAGAGCAGAAAAATAGTCCCTGCCCCAAAGAGTTTACAGTCTAAGCACAAGACAAGAGATAACAGATGAATACAGACAGACAGGGGAATACAAGGAAACAATGAGACAGTATTGGTAGGCATTGGTCCCAGCGCACCAGCGGCATAAGAACATAAGAACAGCCATACTGTGTCAGACCAAATGTCCATCTAGCTCAGTATCCTGTCTTCCGACAGTGGCCAATGTCAGGTGCCCCAGAGGGAATGAACAGAACAGGTAATCGTCAAGTGATCCATCCCCAGTCACCCATTCCCAGCTTCTGGAGCCCTTTTTAAAAATTGATGTCACATTAGCTATCCTCCAGTCACTTGGTACAGAAGCTGATTTAAATGATAGGTTACAACTTAACCGTTCTCAAGTTTTTTTGTAGGCATTATGGCAAAGGAGAGTTTTAAGGAGGGATTTAAAGGAGAAAAATTAAGTGCCCCAACCACATGGGGCAGCCTGGGAGAAAGCATTAAGGTGCTTGTTTGAAAATTTAACAAGTGGATGAAAGAGGCTGGTATCATGAGCTGACCAGACACAGGAGTCAACTTCTTGATATTGACTGAGCGACACCAGGCAGGGTGGGGATAGGCTGTGAAGGGTCTTGACGTGAAGACAAGTGCCTCATGTTTGATGTGATCGAGACAGGGAAGCAAGTGGAGGGATGCAAAGAGAGGGGTTGGCAAGATCAAAGCGGGTAGACTAGGGAAATGATCTTTGCAGCAGCATTCTGAATGGATCTGAGTGGAGAAGACTGCATTGGTCAAGGCCAGAGAAAAGGTCTTGTTGCAGTAATTGAGACATGAGATGGTCAGAGCCTGGAGGAGAGTCTTAACTGTGGGGATGGATCGGAAAGGCCATATCTTAGAGACGTTAGGCAGAAAGAATCTGCGAGACTTAGACCTAGCCCGATGGGAGGACCTAGAGAGAGGGCTGAGTCGAAGATGATGTGCATGTTATGGGCCCGGTGATGGTTTTGTCTGCAGTGATATAGAAAAGAGTTAGCGGGGAGGTTTGGGGGAAGGGGAAGATTATAAAAGGTCTGAGTTTGAGTTTACAGCTAGACATCCTCAAGGAGATGTCAGAGAGACAATCTGAGATTTTAGTTTGGACAGAAGGAGACAGGTCTGGAGTAGAGGGGTAGATCTGTGAATTGCCATCATAAAGAAAGGAGGTGAATTTGTGCTTGTGGATGAGATTACTCAGAGATAAGATGCGGAGGTAGAAGAGAAGAGGACCAAGGACAGAGCCCTGTGGAACTCCCTCAGAAAGCGGAAGGGGAAATGAGGAGGATCCTCCAAAGTACATATTGGAGGAGTTATTACAGGTGTAGGAGGGGAATCAGGAGAGGGCAGAGTAATGGAAGCAAAGGGAGGACAAGATTTCAAGAAGAACAGCATGGTCGACTGTATCAGAGGCAGCTGATAGGTCAAGAGGGATGGGGGTGGAGTACTGATTCTGAGATTTGTCTAGGGCTCACAAAATTGGGGTTGGGGTGCGGGAGGGGGTGTGGGCTTTGGGGTGGAGCTGGGGATAAGAGGTTTGGGGTGTAGGAGGGTGCTCTGGGCTGGGACCGAGGGGTTTGGAGAGAGGGAGGAGGATCAGGGCTGGGGCAGGGGATTGGGGTGTGAGAGAGGCTCAGGGGGTGCAGACTCCGAACAGCGCTTACCGCAAGAGGCTCCCAGAAGCAGTGGCATGTCCCTTCTCTGGCTTCTATACGGAGGCGTGGCCAAGCAGCTCTCCACGCTGCCCCATCCACGGGCATTGCCCCTGCAGCTCCCATTGGAGCGTGTAGGAGCCAGAGCGGGGCCATGCCGCAGCTTCCGGGAGCTGCGTGGTAAGACCCTAACCCAGGACCCTGGCCAGAGCGGTGCCAAGTCACATGGTACGGCTCACGGGTTGGCTTAAAATGGCTTGCAGGCCAGATCTGGCTTGTGGGCCGTAGTTTGCCCACCCCTGGTCTATGGAGAAGCCATTAGAGAATTTGGCAAGAGCTGTTTCAGTGGTGAAAGCTGGTTTGGAGAGGGTCTAGGATGGAATTGCTTCTGAGAAATCCAGGGATGCCCGGGGGGGAGGGGCGGAAGTGGGGCAATTTGCCCCAGGGTCCTGGGCCCTGCAGGGGCCCCAATGAGAATATAGTATTCTATAGCATTGCAACTTTTTTGCATGGAAGGGGCCCCCAAAATTGCTTTGCCCCAAGCCCCCTGAATCCTCTGGGTGGCCCTGGAGAAATCCCAGACAGTGACTGTAAACAGTTCAGTCAATGAGCACAGAGATGAAAGGGCAGACGGGAGATGGGGTGATAGCTAGAGAAGCAAGAGGAGTCATGGATTTTTTTTTTAATATGGGAGCAACTAAAGCATATTTATAGTACAAGGGAAAAGAGCGAAGGGAGAGTGAGAGGTTAAAAAGACCAGAGTAAGGGAGGGGATGAGAGTAGGCATGCCAGAAGATGGGATGGGGTCACTGGAACAAGTGGAAGGGTTAGAGGAGGTGAGTAGATGAGAAACGTCTGCATCTGTGTTGGGAAGAAGGAGGAGAGCATTGCAGGGGGAAAGAGGGAATGGAGGATAAGCTGATGGGAAAATTTTGTCAATTCTTCTCTTGGAAGCAATCAGCAAGGTCCTGTGCAGAGAGAAAAGAGGAAGGTGGAGTATTGAATCAAAGGTGGCAAAAAGTCAGCTGAGATTATGGTATGGAATTCACTTGAGGACTTATGGGGCTTTAGTGTGCAGCAAGCTGGGGTGTGAATCTACAGCGCATCAGCCTGCTGAGCACTAAATGGCCATGTGGACACGGCTGCAACACATTAAAAGTTCTGTAGTGTGCTTTGAGCACTAGATAGAAGTGCACAGCAGTGGTGGGGTCAACATGGCTTATTTTAAGCCATTTGAGTGAGGCCTGGTTACAGAAACTGCTATTTTCTTGTTTTTTGCAAACTTTTAATTTTTCTGCTCGAGTACGCTGTATATTACTAGGCTATGAGTCAGCTCTGTTACCAGGAGGTGACTTTTCATTCGGCTAAAATTATAAAACTTCAATGTTGCCAGTAAGTCTTTGGATGTTTTTTTAAAAGTGCTGAAAGTGAAAATATGTGTGCCTGGAAGTGAGTGAAAAATAGCAGTGATGGCCACTAAGTCATGTATCATGCACAGACTCTGGAGGGACCTAGAGGAACGCGATCATTGATACCCATGGCTGACACCCCGGGTGGGTGAAAACTGCATTTGTGGAGTCATCTCCTGTTCTTTTTATATCAATGGAAGGACAGCTGTGCTTGGTGATGTATAGTATCACTGAACTGCCAGGAGACCAGACCATTTCTAGATCACTGAAAGGTCAAATTGCCCACTCCTTAACTCTGATTGAACTATGTTTTTGAGGTCTGTATGAGGTCTGTAATCCATTGATTTGCTTGGAAAATCTCTAGAGAGGTGCCATGGGGCAGAAAAAGCCAGAACTTGTAACCTTAAAGACTCAGGTAAACATGGAGGAAGCTATGATCCTTGGGCCACCATAACCCAAGACGACTTTGCTCCCTCTCATCCTGAGGCTGGCTGAAGGAAGGAGGAGATCAAGGCTTCACAGGTCATGTCAACCTGTTTTGCCAAGAGCCCAAGAAGCCGGCTGGCATGTGGTACTGACCAAACAACATCACCTGCAGTCCTGGCCTTAAAGCTAAAGAGCACGCAAACTGAAGAGCTAAATTTCTCTTTAACTGTATCTTTTTTTTTAGGTGGCGATGTCCATTATATTACTGATTTTTTTCCTACATCTTTTCAGGGGTGAATAAGAGTGTGAGTGTCAAAAAGAAACAGCATGTGCATATTTAGATTATAAATAAATGTTTACTTAAGTCATTTTGGGTTAATCTGAGTCATAAATGAGTGATACAGCAACTGCTTTGCCAAAAAAGGGAAAGTTAGAAACTGCCAGTGACCTAGCTCACAGAGAGGAAATTAGTCAAGGAAAGAGACGACAATGAAAGTTACCTAGTAGTGGGGAGACTTTGAAGGGCCTCAGAGCTGTGAAGTAGATGACGCCTTTTTAAGATTCCAGGGATATTAGGTAGAAGAACTGACCATGTGTTATGCTAACTTCATGATTTAAACCTTGATTGTGTTCACTTAATGATTTTGGACAATTGTTGAATCCATTCCATATTACAGTCAATTTGTTGATTCATTAACTCACTTCCAGTTGTAACTCTGATTTGATAATTGCATTGTTAATTCACAGATAATTAGCAAAATTTGAAGTAGCTAGTTTTTAAGGAAAATCTTAATAGATTTTTATTTGTTTTTTTTAATTTAATAATAAAATCCTTAAAAAATCACAATGCTGGTTCTTCTTCAAAAACTGCGATGAGGGTCACAATACTCTCACCCAGGCTTAAAAGTTAAAGGGTAATTGTGTAAAGTATCAGAGAGCCCCTTAGTTCTGGTTCTAAATGAACAATTTTATCCCTCACAGTCATCAAGATGGAAGTTGAAGTCACTGAGGCTGAGTGTGAGAGACTGTGAAGAGAGAGCCAGAAGTCAACATCAGAGAAGAAGGCTGGTGGGTAGGAGTTGGGTGGATGGTAGATGACAGGAACATGGAGCGGAGAGGTGGATGCATGCTGCTCAAAAGAGAAAGATTGGGGAGGGGGGAGAGGAGGAGTCCAGCACCCCCACCATGGGTGGGGAATGTGAGAAAAGTTGTCATTGAAATAACAACATTGTTAATGTAAGCAGAGTCTGAATGAGCTCTCCCCTGACATCTAATGGTGAGCTGTGGAAAAAGACTTCAGGAGCTGATCTCGTTTGTATGGACACACCCACCCTGCCTAGGTGCTCAGCACCTAGGATTGCTTGCCCAAATGATCACTTGTGGCTGGTGTTGGATCCCCCAACTCCTTGTTATTGAGGCAGGAGTAATAAAGGGTTGTTATCCTTGTGTGAACTGAGGGCAGTAGAACTGTACCTGGTGTACCCTGATGGAGGGACTTACCCTCAACTGAATGGCACTCGCTAGGCTAGGAGGGAGGGAGGGAGGATGCACGCACGCACACATACATACTTGTACCTGGTGGGGTGGGTCCTGTTTAAGAGTCCTAGACACTATTTGCCCCTTCTGCTTTTCATGGAATTATAACAGAACTAATTTAGATTTAATTGAGAGTCTTTTTACGTGCTGCAGAGCTGAAATCACTGACACCTAGGTCTAAGTATTAGACCTATTTTGGGACAGTGTCTCTATTGCAAGAGACTGCCCAGTGTGCACCAACAGTGAGGCTCCCTCACTTACAGCTGAAATCACTGAGAGCTGTGTTAAGGGGGGGGCCCTGAAGACATTCTGGTGAGTGGCCAGCTGGGTGGCTGGTGGAGAGGTGCAGCAAGCGGGTGGTAGGGTGGCTGGCGGAGAGGCGTGGCAAGCCGTCAGCAGAGACACTGGTGGAGAGGGCCACAGCAGAGCTCCACAGAGAGGCATGGCAATTGGCCATTGGGGCGACAAGTGAGTGCTCAAGCAGTAGAGCATGTAAGGTGCCTCTTTATCCCCCTCCTCTACACAGGGTGGGAGGTGAATACTGTGGATGAACCACTGAACTCTGGGACTGCACTGGCCAAGGACAGCAACTGTGAGTGGGGTAGAGAGAAGGGACTTTTGGGTTGCTGGACTTAAGAACCTGAGGGGAAAAGGATACTGCCCAACTTACTTGGGGGTGGGTCTTTTGCTCATGGTTTATGTTTATGAACCCTAGTTGTGGTGTTTTCCCAAATTAATGCTGAGTTACTTCCCTCCTTTTATTAAAAGTTTTTGCTACACTCAGATTCTGTGCTTGCGAGAGGGGAAGTATTGCCTCTTAGAGGCGCCCAGGGGTGGTGTGCAATTGTCCCAGATCACTGGGTGGGGGCTCGAGCTGGTTCTGTGTTGTATTGTTGAAAAGGAACCCCTAGATACTGAACCCAGCCCTTGTTGCTGCTGGCTTCACTTCACAGAAGGGTTACATTAACTATATCACTGCTGACCAAAACATGTTAGAAAGGAGAGAAGATATATTGTGGCAATGTGCACAATTTGCTGTGAGTGGTGTTTAACTTTATTGTGTTGGAGCGTTATCAGCACTTTATCTTTCCCAATCTGATCCATGGAGCCAAAAAGTCAGGAGGGGAAAAAGGGGCATCTGAGCCTCACTTGGTGGAGACTCAATTCCACAGTCCAGCTAGGCTTCCAAACTCTATCCCCGTGGCCAGCCTTTGCTAGACTAATTATGTGATAAATAAATATATGGAGATATACCTATCCCATAGAACTTACGGACCCTGAAAGGTCATTGAGTCCAGTGCCCTGCCTTCACTAGCAGGACCAAGTACTGATTTTGACCCAGATCCCTAAGTGGTCCCCTTAAGGATTGAACTCACAACCCTGGGTTTAGGCAGCCAATACTCAAGCCACTGAGCTATCCCTCCTCCCCATAATGGGAGGAGAGCTGTTATGTGAGACTGGATCACTTCATTCAAAATTGCAAATCACTTATTACTCTTTTATTTTTAAATTACACTTGGCATATTCCAAAGTTTTATGTAGCTGCTGGGAGGAGCCATTACGTTGACAAGTGACCTCGTGTAACATCCCGCTTTTAGATCGGTTTAACAGGCAGAAGGGAAGATCCATCTACTAATCTTGTCCTGTTAAGACCTGAAGTTGTCTCTGAGATAAATATGTCTGCACTGATACTCTAGAGTCCTTCACTTGGGGGACTTTCTCTGTGTTCCAGTGATAACAAACCTTGCTGGAAGACACTCAGCCACATAGATAAAGCCCTGGAATAACACCACATCAAGCACTGTGATAGATTTCAAGGATGTTCCCCAACAAAGCAGCAATACATCATACTGATAACCCAGGACACCTGCGGGGACAGCTCTGAAGTGGCCCCCTTGTCTCTCCCATCTCCTGGGCTGGCATGGAGCTGTGGCGGCAGCATGTTCAGGCTCTAGGAGAGAGCATAAAAACAGCAGTTTAAAAATATATATACATTGGTGACTTGCTATAAAACACCTATCACAGCATTCCACAAGGGGTGAGAGGTACCGTTGTCATGATGTCCTCAGGCCAGAGATCTGGAAGCGTTTCAGAAACTATTATTCACAAACTGGATTAGCCCCCACCCCAAAACCCAAGCCCCCTTTTCTGCCTCCTGCACAGTTTCTTTGTTGTTTTTATTTGCTGGGAGTTTCTTTGGTGTAAATTCAAGCAAAGCCACATTTACAGATGATCTCAAACCTGGAGGTGGTGTAAACACATCAGGAGGGCAGAACTGAGATGCAATGCATATGGGAAAGACAGAGCAAAGGGTGCTACCGGCTGTAGGGAAATTCAGCCCTAATTAATGTAAAAATCTGTATCCAGGAAGAGGAAATAAACAGCTGAGATATAGCTGTATCCTTCACATTACAGTGCATAATTTTTCATCCTTAACCCTCTTCTAATATTAACTCCTGTGGGGTGGTGGCTACAGCTGAGGTGGGAGATGGGGAAGGAGAGATTGGGAGGGGAGGTATCCACAAGAGGCTCTCTACTATAAGGCAGTGGATCGCAGTATGAAAAAGCTGAAGAACTGTAATAAAGAAATAATGGTTGCTAACATGAATATGTAACAGAAACATGTTCCTATTGTTGTCCTTTTGCTGAACAGCAAATTTGGGGGCCTTGCAGGTCAGTTTCCCTTAGGAAGAGAAACTGTTAACTTCGTGTCAGGCTATTTTCTACCATAACTTGTTTATTTATAAACCCTGTTTCCTTAACAAGAGGTTGTAACAAACTGCATGCAGGTGCACAGCTGGTGTCAACAGGAAGATGGTGGCTTCCTCAACCATGGGATGCTTTTCCATGAAAGAGGATTGCTGGGCAGAATGGGCTACATCTGATGAAGAAGGGTCATAGAGTCAGAGTTCAAGGCCAGAAGGGCCCACCAGATCAGCTAATCTAAGTTCTTCTATATCAAAGGCCACCAACACCACTCAGCTTCCACACACTAAAGCCAACAACTGGAATTAGACCAATTATACTCCTCAAGAGACTAAACTATTCATAGATTCTACGATCAGAAGAGACCTTTGTGATCATCTAGTCTGACCTCCTGTATAACACAGGCCATAGAAATTCCCCAAAGTAACTGATAGAGCAGATCTTTTAGAGAAACATCCCATCTTGATTTAAAAATTGCCAGTGATGGAGACTCCACCATGACCCTTGATAAATGGATCCAGTGGTTAATTACCTTGACTGTTAAAAATTTATACCTCATTTCTAGTCTGAATGTATCTAGCTTCCACTTCCATTGGATTGTGTTACACCTTTCTCTGCTAGATTGAAAAGCCCATTATCAAATATTTGTTCTCCATTTAGGAACTTCTTAACTGTAATGAAGTCACTCTTCAACCTTCTCTTTGTTAAGCTGCATGGACTGAGCTCCTTGAATCTATCACTATGAGGCATGTTTTCTAATTCTTTAGTCATTCTCACAGCTCTTCACTGAACCCGCTCCAATTTATTAACATCCTTCTTGAATTGAGTCGCCAGAACTAGTCACAGTATTCCAGCAGCAGGCGCACCCTTGTACTTTGTACTGTTAAATTTCATCCCATTTCTGTTACTCCAGTCCTCAAGGACATTTAGTTCTTCCTGTATAAGATTCCAATCTACCCCTGTACTGGCGATGCCTCCCCACTTTATATCATCAGCAAATTTAATTAGCATACTTCTACTTTGTGCCAAGGTCATTAATGAAAACATGAAATAAGATCGATCCCAAGATTGATCTTTAAGGAAATCTAGTAGCTTTCCTCCATCTTAGTGACAAAAGCCCACAGGGAAATAAAAATGGTGCCCTCAACAAAGGCCTGGGGCGGGGGGAAAAGACATGGGAAATAGCAATCAGGTCATTAGAGAGACAAGTGGGAAAATAATGGGACAACCTGCTAAACACCTTAGATGTTTATATACTAATGGATGGAACATGG
Organism: Trachemys scripta elegans; assembly: GCF_013100865.1. Lineage (NCBI taxonomy): Eukaryota > Metazoa > Chordata > Testudines > Emydidae > Trachemys > Trachemys scripta. Next base: position 141,539,566 of record NC_048298.1, on the reverse strand, counting down.
ACAATAAACAGGAAGAACTGGAAGTCTTGGCACACAAACCTTTCCTTCCCCATCTCCCACCTTCCCTGTAGCCACCAGAGTGTTCTGTGCAGGTCTCACATTCAAGAAGTGATCCTTACTGAGTCTCTGAGGTGTGATGGATAATAGGACTACAAGTAAATATTGTGTCCTAAAGAGTTTTAATATTTTCTTCTGATTAACTCAACTTTTCAGTTTTCCTCCAAGAAAAAATATGTTTTTTTTCTTTGGAAATCCTGGGAAGAATTTATGAAGTGGGCCCACAGAGCACTAATGAGTTTGATCATTAGCTATAGGATATTAAGCTGTTTTTTCTTAATAAACTAGTCGTGTCACCCAGAAAGAAAACTTTTGCACCAGCCTCTGATGGGAATATATAGTTTCAAGGTTTTGAACTATAACAGCTGAGCAGAAAATCACAGATAACTTTTATAAAGATTTGTTGTCGTAAGGGAGGAATTTCCAAGGACTTGCCATTGAAACACTTGCAAAAATTGTCTTATCATGTGTGTAAACTTGAGAATCCTCTTTATTGCTTGGGCCCAATGACACTTTTGATTTGCTGTTTATATCTGAAAGCCTGGGGATGGGGGGAGTGGGGGGAGGTTTAAAATAGAAATGATGTTTCCAGAGCTATACACCAAATCCTTGGCTAGTGACTAAACACTATTCATTAACACCATGTAAAAAGGGGAAGGACGTTTAGGAATTATTTATGCTAAGGGTTAAATAAGAGATTTTTTAGTGCCTGCTCTAACTCTCTTTGGGCCAGAGAGAGAGAGACGGATTCTATAGTCTAGTGGTTACGGCACCCACTTTCATAAATGCAGAACAGCTTCACCAGGAGAGCCCTATCACTAGGGCCCTACCAAATTCACAGCCATGAAAAATGTGTCATGGACCATGAAATCTGGTCTCCCCCCATGAAATCTGCTCTTTTGTGTGCTTTTACCTTACACTGTACAGATTTTAGGGGGGAGAGCAGCATGTCTCAAATTGGGGGGTCCTGACCCAAAAGGGATTTGTGGGGGGGTCATAAGGTTATTTTAGAGGGGGGATCATGGTATTGCCACCCTTACTTCTGCGCTGCCTTCAGAGCTGGGCAGCTGGACAGCAGTGGCTATTGGCAATACCATACCATGCCGTCCTTCTGCACTGCTGCTTGCAGCAGTTCTGCCTTCAGACCTGGGCTCCTGGCCTGCAGCTGCCACTCTCCAGCTGCCCAGCTCTGAAGGCAGCACCGCCACCCAACAGCAGCACAGAAGTAAGGGTAGCAGTACCACAACCCTCCCTACTATAACCTTGTGACTCCCCCATGACTCCTTTTGGGTCAGGACCCCTACAATTACAGCACTGTGAAATTTCAGATTTAAAGAGCTGAAATCATGAAATTTACTATTTTTAAAATCCTATGATCACGAAATCGACCATGAATTTGGTAGAATCATAGAAGATTAGGGTAGGAAGGGACCTCAGGAGGTCATCTACTCCAACCCCCTGCGCAGGACCAATCCCCAACTAAATCATCCTAGCCAGGGCTTTGTCAAGCCAGGCCTTAAAAACCTCTAAGGATGGAGATTCCTCCATCTCCCTAGGCAGGGCCAGCTCCAGACACCAGCATAACAAGCAGGTGCCTGGGGCAGCCAATGAAGAGGGGGTGGCACATCCGGCAGTTTGGCAGCAATTCGGCGGCGGGGCCATCACTCCCTCTCGGAGTGAAGGACCTCCCACCGAATTGCCGCCATAGAATGAAGCGGCTTTTTTTTTTTTTTTTTTTTTTTTGCTGCTTGGGGCAGCAAAAACGCTAGAGCCAGCCCCATCCCTAGGTAACCCATTCCAGTGCTTCACCATCCTCCTGGAGAAAAAGTTTTTCCTAATATCCAAAAAGAGCCCTACCTACCACAGAATACCCTATAGTCGAATAGTTAGGGCACTCATCTGTGAGGTGAGGTGGGGGAATGTGGATTCAAGTCATATTTGAGCCTCGGTCTCCTACAGGTGTGCATTAACCACTGGGCTATAGAGGAGCACTGCTGCCTTTGTTTTTTGTGCGGAAGGGATGACCTGGGTTAGGCACTTAACTCCAGAAGAGGGTTCACATCTGTGACTCCCAAGTGAAGACAGGCATCTCCCTCTGGCTCACAGTTAGGTGCCTAACTCCTGTTGAGGGCTGGAGCTTAGGCATTTTCTATTGGCGAGCTTCAACAGCTTCCCACCATGCTGGCTTCTGTGGCTCCTATTCTTAGGCACCTGACTCTCTGCATGCATTATATAGGGACCTGGGCACCTAAATCAGGGTGGTGGAGTCCACACACAGAGTAGTAGGGTGCCTAAAGTTAGGCTCACCGTTGAAATGCCTAAGTTCCCTTACTTGCATCTGAAGAAGTGAGGTTCTGACCCACGAAAGCTTATGCTCCCAGTACTTCTGTTAGTCTCAAAGGTGCCACAGGACCCTCTGTTGCTTCTTAAGTTCCCTTTGTGGATCAAGCCCATTGGAGGTTGCGACAGTCCTACTAGGGCTTTCTAACAATAAGAATTTTTTAGTTGTCAGCAACACTTCTAGGCAACTAATTCAGAGGGTTTGTCAAAGTGAGCATTTCTCCATTTGGGTGAACAAGTCCACAAACTTGTTGCACAGCTAGCAGCGTTTATTGACTTTCCCTGGGAAGAGTTTTGAATCTGTAGATTCTTTTCTTCCCTTGCCATGGAGGAGTCTTTTTTTAAAAAAAACTTTTTATTTGGCATGGAAAGAATCCTCTGTCGGCCCACTCAGGAGGTGCAAAGCTCCCCAAACTTGCACTGAAGTCCCACTCCTCTCGCATATTTTGTTGTGCTCTTAGGGTTGTGAGCACACAGAGTTCATAGGTGCTGAGAGGTAAAGTGATGCCACCAGACCTTCTGGAACCTTTCTTTAAGAAGGGGAATGGTCCCGCTACTGTGGGGAACTTTCCTGGCTTATCCACTTCCCCGGTGGAATGGACTAGCGAAAGGATCTGAGTCCTCGCTCCCACTCCCTTTACCCAGATGCCTTCCTGAACTCGAGGGCTCCCCTTCCACTCTCCTGTGTGGCAGAGTCCTCGTAACCCCAGCAAGGCTGGGCCCAGGATTCCTGAGGGGCTCAACCCCCAACCTTGTTGTAGTCACTTAGGGCAGGGGCTGCGGTGTCCCTACTCCGGGGTGCTCTATCTGTAATGGATGCTTCCCTGACCCACTGATCATTACATACAGTCAGGGCTGCCCAGAGGATTCAGGGGGCCTGGGATCTTCAGCGGCAGGGGGCCCCCGCCGCCGAATTGCCGCCGAAGACCCGGCACTTCGGTGGCGGGTCCCGAGGCGGAAGGACCTCCCCCCCCGTTGCTGAACTGCCACCGAAGATCTGGAGCGGAAGAAGCTCCGGGGGCCCAGACTCCGCGAGAGTTTTCCGGGGCCCCCAGAGCGAGTGAAGGACCCCACTCCAGGGGCCCCGAAAAACTCTTGTGGGGGCCCCTGCGGGGTCCGGGGACTGCGGCAAATTGCCCCACTTGCCCCCCCCCCGGGAGGCCCTGCATACAGTTCCAAGCAAATACAATTTATTCAACAGCAATCAATTAAAAAAAAACAAGGAAAGAATGGAAAAGGTTAAAGGAAAACCCGTCATCCCACTCTGTGGCACGGGGATGTCACAACCAGCATCTCTGGAATGTAAGGGAAGTTCACAGTCTGTTCCTCACATGTCCCAGGCCCTGGCTGTGCTGCAGGGATGCTGCGGGTCGGACACTTGCTCTGGCGGTGACCACACACTCTCAGGCTCCAGGTGGCAGGACCCTTCTTCCCAGCATTGTCCCCGCCTCGTAGGGGTTATGATCCCCCTCCAAGTCTGGCCTGCAAGACCTCTGCCCAGGGTCATAGAATCATAGAATCATAGAATATCAGAGTTGGAAGGGACCTCAAGAGGTCATCTAGTCCAACCCCCTGCTCAAAGCAGGACCAATTCCCAGCTAAATCATCCCAGCCAGGGCTTTGTCAAGCCGGGCCTTAAAAACCTCCAAGGAAGGAGACTCCACCACCTCCCTAGGTAACGCATTCCAGTGTTTCACCACCCTCCTAGTGAAATAGTTTTTCCTGATATCCAACCTGGACCTCCCCCACTGCAACTTGAGGTCCCCCTCGCTCTTCCCAGCTGCTCACCGCACCCGGCTCTGGACTGCTCCAAGCCTCCAGCGCCAGCCTCAGCACTGCTGTTGCTCAGCATCCAGCTCCCTGGGCTGCTTCTCTGGCCGCTCTGGCTCTGGTTGCTGCAGCTCTGCTCCCAGGACAGGTCTGCTCTCTGGGCTGCTTCTGTGGGTCTGCTTCCTGGGCTGCTTCTCTGGTTCTCTCTGGCAGCATGGCCCTGCTCCCCAGCTCAGCTCAGGCTCCTACTCTCTCCTGGCTGGGCCCCTCTCTGTTCCAGGCAATTCCAGCTCACAGGGAGGACAGGACCTCTCTGGCCTCCTGATTCCCTCATTAGCCTGCCCGCCCTGTCAGTCAGGCTGACCTGGAGGGTCATTGGCCTCTTCCCATTGCTCTAGGGGACTGTCAGTCACGGGTCCTGATTTCCCATTGACCCTTCCCCTTTCTTTTCATATTGGAAGCTAGCCACTGAGTTTTAGTAAGCGATCAACAGTCCCCTTATATTTCTGATGGAATCTTAATGGTAGAGGGATTGCTGGAGAACCATGGCCCTGCCTGTGTGCTGGGAAGTCCATGGCTGCCTGAAATACATGAATTTATAGATAACTTAAAAGAGAACGTATATGCCTTTAAGTATATAGACTCTATCTTGAAGAGTTTCCATAGCTGTAACTCCTCTGCTCCTTGCCCCCAACTCTCCAGACCTCCAACAACTCTGGGAGCACCAAGTTGTCTCTCCCTCCCCCAACGACACAGGCTATTATGGAAGAATAGCAGGGCTCACTGGGAACAGTGATTCTGCCTTTGCAAGGAGAGTGCATCCTGTCTTCTCATTGATCAGCTAGAGCTGTGCACAGATGGGCCATGCACTCCTACCACGGTGGCTGTTGGATTAGGAGAAAAGGCAGGCCCTGAGGCATGAGCCTCTCTAACAACAAGAGAAGGACAAGAAGCATGAGCCAAACAGGCAGAAACCTCTGAAACAAAACTCACAGTTTGGTCCATGGTCCCCCTTTCCATGGGTTAAGTTAGTGGGAAAGTGTCAGAGCTCCAGCATCAGGCACAGGCTGCAACAGAAATTATCACAGGGGGATTTTATTTCTGTCCCAGAATGACTAGGCACAAAGGATCACATTTAAATGGGCATTCAGATGTCAGTTACTTCAAGGATGCTCTCCAAACCGATGAGGAGCGGGTATGGGGGAGTCTTTGTGTCATCATTAATCCAAGGCAAATGAGGAGTGAGGGAGGGAAAGGGAGATAAGTGTAGTACCAGCTGTGCAGTACATAAATACCAGCCACTCTTTAGTTCCTGCCTCCTGAACCCTAGGAAGTTAGAACCAGGACCAGAGACAGAAAACTGTGAGGTTTATTTATTATATATGTTGATTTTAATAGTTAACTTCTTCAGATTTGTGAATTTCCTCATCTTATATATAATATCTAATTAGTAAGTGCTTAGTGATTTGCCATGAAAAAATGTATAGGCAACTTCTGAATATTAATATATCAGTGAAATTAATTGACAGGTTAATGAAGTTGTTGAGTTAGGGTTGGTGTCTGAAACTGGGTTGTTTTTTCTGCTGGAATCCCTTTCTGGTGTTATCACTGGTTTCACTGGGCTTCTTGACGTTGATGCTGTGTCTTTTTCTTCCCAGTCAGGAAGAGGAGCTGCCTTTCCTGGGTCTGGAGCTGGCTGGTTTGCAGCTAGGGAGTAATCAGGTGCCATGTCTTTAGCTGGGGTGAGCTGTCTGGTGACAGGAGCAGGGGGATTTCTTGGCCAGAGAATTGTCCGCTTACTGCTGGAGGAAGAGAAGGAGCTGGCTGAGATCCGAACCCTGGACAAAGCCTTTAGCTACGAGGCACGCAGGAATTTTACAAGTAAGTGATTACTGTTAGGATAGGGGATTGGAGGAGGATTCTTAAGATACACTCTCAAGTAGAACCTCTTGGAAGGTTTTCCCCTTTTGCAAATCTGGGACTGACTTACCTCAAGCATACTGTGTTTCATATGCATTCCCAGTAAAGATAAGTAAATATGGCACAAAAATCATAGGTGTTAAAATGAAATGGCAGTAGCTTCACTGATGACTCTTGGGGCCTCTACATAGTACAGAAGATTATTTATTAGTGTGTTGCAATTAATTGGATGACACCCACCTAGTTTTCATTAGTTTGATGCCCACAGAGCAAAATCATTACAAAATTCCTCACCGTTGATTAGTGCAAGAGAAGCCAAGAATCAGTTTTTATTTGGGGGCACTGTAGGACAGGACTGAAAAGAAGAGAGCCCAGCCCCGGAATAGGAGGGGGCTCTGCATGTCAGGATCGCAGGGCATTGGCAGAGTGGCGGGAGTGGGGGAGGGTGGGAAGGTCCAAGACTGGAACAGTGGGGGATTCTGCAAGTCAAGAATGGGATACACTGACTGAGCTATATTGGGATAAGTTTAATTATTATTAATTTTTATTATAATAGGGCCCAGCAGTCCCAACCAAGACTGCGGCCCCATTGTGGCAGACAGTATTCAGAGAACCTATAGTAAGAGACAGCGCCTGCCCCTAAGAGTTTACAATCTAACTAAACAAGACAGAGAAAGGATGAGAGAAATAGAGTATTATTATCCCTCGCTGGGAAACTGCGGCACAGAGATTAAGTGACTTGTCCAAGGTCACACAGGACATCTATGGCACAGCAAGGAACCAATATTTTTTAAAATGTCTAAATGACGTAGGAGCTTGAGTCCCATTATCAAAAATGACTTAGGAGCTTACATCCCTTTGACTTGTAATGAGCCTTAGGCTTCTAAGTCACTTAGGCACATTTGAAAATGTTACCCTCAGTCCAGTGCCTTACCCACCAGATCATCCTTCTCTGCAGCCATTGTCTTTACGGAATCACCCTGTACAACTGGATAAAGAATAATAATGTTTCTATAGCATTTTAAATCAATTTATAGACTTCTACAGCAGGAATATAATTCTCTATTAAATTGCACAGGGTTTTAGAATAGATTTTTTAGAGAACTCTGCTGGTTGGTTTCATCCCTATTAAATTCTATGCTAGGTTCCGATAAGGGTTAGCCAAGGTCCCCCCAGCTCAGTTAATGCATCTCACACTTCGACAGCAGCCTGTGCTATTCTAGTCTCAAGGCAGATCAGACAATGCTGCAAAACCTGCACTCACAAGTGGGCCCAATATCGTGGGCCCCCCACTAACGTGTGCTGTTTACTGTTCCTGTAACAGTGTAGCACAAGGTGGAGCATGAGCGTCTTTGTGCTAACTCAGAGCTCTGAGGGGATAATTTAGCCCCCTTAGGCAGGGCTGCCCAGAGGATTCAGGGGGCCCAGGGCAAAGCAATTTCTGGGGCCCCTTCCATAAAAAAAAGTTGCAATACTATAGAATACTATATTCTTGTGGGGGCCCCTGTGGGGCCCAGGGCCTGGGGCAAATTGCCCCACTTGCCTCCCCCTCTGGGTGGCCCTGGCCTTAGGAACTAGAGCCACCTTCTGTATAATGAAACCCTGACTGGCTGCAACAAAGGTCTCTTTTCTCCCTCTATTTAACAGGAAAGCTCCATCCACTATTCCCTTAAACTCTCCCCTGCCCACCCTCCCCCAACACATGCCAGATCTGTGCACCTTCTCTCTCACTCTTTGGGTATTTCTACACTGCAATAAAACAGCTGCATTTGGCCCATGTCAGCTGACTCTGGCTTCCAGGGCTTGGGCTGCAGGGCTATACAATTGCAGTCTAGATGTCCGGGCTTGGGCTGGAGCCCAGGCTCTGGGACTCCGAGCCAGGATGTCTACACCGCAATTATACCTGTAGCCCAAGCCCCGCAAGCCAGAGTCAGCTGACACAGGCCAGCCGCAGCTGTTTCATTGCAGTGTAGATATACCCTTTAAGATCTGCCCTCCTGCCACTGCCAAAGCAAGTGACACATTGGCTCTTGGGACTTGCAAATGGGAAGGGGTCAAAATGAGTGGCACCACAAGGTATCCCAAATATACTTGAACTATCTCTGAATGACACTCCCCCCTCCAAACCCCGATAATTAACTTTGAGCCACTACCATCCCCAGCTCTGTAAATGCACGTCTAGTGACTATGCTTCAGTGATCTCTCTCAGGAGTAAGTGAAACAATTTGAGCCAGTACCCTTACCACAGTCAGTCCCTGACGTAGGGATTCCTGTTCCAGATGTAGTGTTGCTGCAAGACCGTTGGGCTTGATTCCTCTCACCGACATCCATCCGTTATATCCCAATGTAACTCCATTGGCTTCAGGGGAGTTATTCCTGATTTACCACTGGAATGAAAAGATCTGGGCCATTATATTCGTTTGCCCATACTTATTTCTGGATTTCTTTCAGGCAGCAGTGACACAGACGTGCAGAGCACACTGACTCGTTCATTTCATGAGTTCTTTTAATCTGAATGTCCTTGAAAAACAGGGCATGAAGACATGTGCATTTCACAGCTATTAGCTTTGTATTTATTTAGGTCAGGGACAGGGACATTCACATTTTGCCTAATCCAGGGCTTCTTGCTGGGCCACATTCAACTCATATAAAATAGAGGAGATTGCTGGTTCCTTCATCCTCGGTATGAAGGTGTGTGCCGTGGAAGAGTCAGGTCCCAGCATGCAATGGGGCCAGGATTCTCCACTCCAAAAAAAGTATTGAGTGGGGGCCTGTAGTTTTTGTCATTTAAACCTCCTTATTAAGAATGAATAAGATAAAAGGCCACATTGAAGAACCCAGGTCGTGGGCTCCACCCTGAAATTTATCTGTACCACTGCCAAGTTTCCCAGTACTTCTCTAGTTTATTTGCCCAACATTCTATTGCAAGCTTCTTGAAATGTTAGAAATATTGTTAAGTGCTCAATTTTTTTCAAGGAGCATTCTTGATCATTTTAAAGCAGCAGCTTTCATACCTATCACAGCAGCTATCACTTTGCAAAGATTTGTGCTCACAGAAGGCCCAGTATTTAAGCATGACATCTAGTGCCAGATGTTCCAAACATGGACAACTAACTCAGCACCATTCCCCATTGGGAAGAGTAGAAGGAGATTGGCATATTGTTGTGTATTACTGCTGTTACTGAAGAAAACTGGTTTAGGAGATTCCACTACAGAAAATCTCAATATAGCAGCTGCCTTATTAAATCCAACATTAACGTAGAGCTGCAATTAGATTTGTTTGCCCTTGTAGCTGCACTAACAAGAGACATGCACAATACCCCTAGCACTTCACAGTAGTATAACTGATCTGGGACCAATAGAGTACATACATACATACATACATACATACATACATACATACATACATATAAATGTCTCAGCTTCCCAATAATAAATCAGGTCAAGATGTGACAAATCATTTAATTCCTTACAAATTAAAATAAGATGTGGTTTCACTATTTTTGCTGTGGATGCCTGAGCTACATTCTTTTAATCAGTCATCTATTTATCTAGGAATTGATACAGTATGCCTGACTGTAGCATCTAACTTACAATAACTCAGCAGTAGTTAGGAGCTATTTGAAGGAAGATCGACAATAAAACATATTGGGTAAATTTTCAGAAATGCCTATGTCACTTAGAAGCCTAAGTTCTACTGACTTTAAATGTTTGCATGCGTTTTAAACAATATGTAGAAGATAGAGACAAATAGTTTTAGGCAGCTAATATGACTGAATTGGTAAGGCAGATGCTGCTTGCAGTAGCAATTATAGTTTATTAGAATAACCATCAAATTTCCAAGCATAGACTGCCAAGCAACAGGCAGTACCCTTGTTTACAGCTCAGGTGACACAGACAAAGTGTGAGTCATGTAGGCAAAATGTCTGCACAGGCTGCCTGCTGTCTTAGAACAGATACAGCCAAGGATTGTATATGCTTGTTGTTCAACAGAATGTACCACAATGAAACGGAGGGGTTGAATTTCTGCCCCCTCCCCCAACCCCAAGACACACATGCTTTTCTGGTAGATGGTTGAAGACCAGACACATAAAAGTCATTTGTTCTTTGTTCATCCATCTTTATAATAACCTCCCCCTAGCATTAATACTCCCTCCTCATTGCTCTCCTCATCCCCTCCAGGGCCTAATTTCCCTCTCAGACCAATGTACATCAGGAATAACTCAGGTGTGAGTCACTGAATTCAATGGGGGTAAAGCTGATGTAAATGAGAAGTGAATCTGGCCCAAGTTGTACTCATGAAGCAATTTCCATTGATTTCAGTGGAACAGGACATGGCCTACAGTGAGCACATTTTAGCCCCACTTCCTCAGTATACCTTTGGACCAGGACTCCATTATGCTAGGTATTGTACAAACACATGGATTCTACACCAACTGGATTTTTCTGATGATAATCCTAATGTTAGTTGATGTTAGAACAAGCCCAGTGACTGAATATTTACAGAATATTCACAGGTGTCTGTGTCTGTCAAGAGTGGGTCCACATATGTAATCAAACATTTTGCATATACACAAGTAAAAAACTGGTTTAAGGGGTTTTGAAAATGTAAGTAGGTAATAATGTGAGCTATAAAATGAATGAGTATGAGAGAGAATGTATCAGTCACCAGATATGTGGCACTATTTTTAGATTAAGGCTTAGATCTTCTTATCACTTCATAAACCAGCAGTCAGGTCAGAAAGACTATGTGAGGAAAAATATATGTATATATAAAAACAAATGGAAGAAAGGGGAAGTTGATAGTAATGAACAGAAATCAGAAGTTAGGAATAGTAGAAAATTGATAAGAGAAGCAAAAGAACAGCCAGCAAAATCTATAGCCAGCAGAGTTAAGGACAATAACAAGGAATTTTTAAAGTATATTAGGAACAAAAAAGAATCCTGTCAGTGGTACTGGTCCATTATTAGATGGAAATGGTAGAATTATCAATAATAATGCAGAAAAGGCAGATGTGCTCAATAAATATTTATGTTCTGTACTTGGGGAAATATAGATGATATAGTCTCATCACATGGAGATGATAGCATTCTTTCCATTCCACTAGTATTTCTGGAGGATGTTAAGCAGTAGCTACAAAGGTTAGACATTGTTAAATCAGGAGGTCCAGATAACTGGCCTCCGAGAGTTTTAAAAGAGCTGACTGAATGTTGATTTTAAGTAAGTCTTGGGGCATTGGAGAAGTTTCAGAAGAATGGAAAAAAGCAAATGTTGTGCCAATTTTTAAAAAGGGTAAAAAGGATATCAGAGCTGTCAGCCTGATATCAATCTTGGGCAATATAATGGAGAATCTGATATGGGACTCTATTAATAACAAACTAAGGAGGGCAATATAATTAATGCAAATCAACATGGATTGATGGAAAATAGATCCAGTCAAACTGATGCAATATCTTTTTTTGATGAGAATAAAAGTTTGGTTGATAAAGATAATAGTGCTGGTGTAATATACGTAGACTTCTGCACCGCACAACATTTTCATTAAAAACTAGAACGATATAAAACCAACAAGCACACATTGAATGGATTAGAACTGGCTAACTGATTGGTCTCAAAATGTAATTGTAAACAGGGAAGTGTCATCAAGCGGGTGTGTTTCCAGTGGGGTCCTGAAGGGCTCAGGTCTTGACCCTGTGCTATTTAACATCTTCCAAGCCTGGAAGAAAACATAAAATCACACTGATAAAGTTTGCAGATGACACAAAAATTGGGGGAATGGTAAATAATGAAGAGGACAGGTTATTGATTCAGAGTGATCTGGATTATTCGGTATATAGGGTGCAAGCAAAATTATGTGTTTTAATGTGGCTAAATGTAAATGTATATATCTAGGAACAAAGAATGTAGGCCATACTTACAGGATGGGGGAAATCAGTGACTCTGAAAAAGATTTTGGTGGATAATCAGCTGAACATGAGCTCCCAATGTGATGCTGTGTCCAAAAGAGCTAATGTGACCCAGCAATGCATAAATGGGAATCTGGAGTTGGGGTTAAAAGGTTATTTTATTTCTGTATTTGGCATTTGTGCGACAGTGCTGGAATGTTGTGTCCAGTTCAGGTGTCCACAGTTCAAAGATGTTGATAAATTGGAGAGGGTTCAGAGAAGTGCCAACAGAATGATTAAAGCATTAGAAACATGCCTAATAGTAGTAGACTCAAGGAGCTGAATCTATTTAGTTTAACAAAGAGAGGGATAAGGGGTGACTTGATCACTTTTTATATGTACCTGCATGGGGAATTAATATTTAATAATGGACTCTTCAATCTAGCAGAGAAAGGTACAACAGGATCAAATGACTTGGCAACAAAAATGATTAGGGGTATGAAACAGCTTCCATATGAGGAGAGATTAATAAGACTGGAACTTTTCAGCTTGGAAAAGAAATGAGTAAGGGGGGGATATGATTGAGGTCTATAAAATCATGACTGGTTTGGAGAAAGTAAATAAGGAAGTGTTATTTACTTCTTCTCATAATACAAGAACTAGGGGTCACCAAATGAAATTAATAGGCAGCAGGTTTAAAACGAACAAAAGGAAGCATTTCTTTATACAGTCAAAAGGTGGAATGCTTTGCCAATGGATGTTGTGAAGGCCAAGACTATAACAGGGTTCAAAAAGGAACTAGATAAATTCATGGAGGATAGGTCCATCAATGGCTATTAGCCAGGATGGGCAGGAATGGTGTCCCTAGCCTCTGTTTGCCAGAAGCTGGGAATGAGCAACAGGGAATGGATCACTTGATGATTACCTGTTCATTCCCTCTGGGGCACCTGGCATTGGCCACTGTCAGAAGATAGGATACTGAGCTAGATGGATCTTTGGTCTGACCCAGTATGGCCGTTTTTATGTTCTTAAATTGAAGCTAGACAAATTCAGACTGGGAATAAAGTGTACATTTTAAACAATAAATGTAAATTAACCATTGGAACAATTTTCCAAGGGTTGTGGTGGATTCTCCATCACTGACAAGTTTTTAATTAAGATTGGATGTTTTTTTCCTAAAAGCTCTGCTCTAGGAGTTATTTTGTAGAAGTTCTGAGTTATACAGGAGGTCAGACTAGATCAGGGATCTCAAACTCAAATGACCATGAGGGCCACATGAGGACTAGTACATTGGCCTGAGGGCCACATCACTGACACCCCCCTACCGCTGCTCCCGGCCCCGCCCCTACTCCACCCCTTCCATGAGGCCCTGCCCCTCCCCCGCCTCTTCCCCCCTTTCCCCAAATCCCCAGCCCTGCCCCGCCTCTTCTCCACCTCCTCCCCTGAGCGCGCGGCTCCCTGCTCTTCCCCCGCCCTCCTGGAAAGCACTAAGCGCTACCAAACAGCTGTTTGGCAGTGGGAAGCACCTGGAGGTAGGCAGAACAGCTGGGATGTGGCACGCTTGGGGGGGGGGGTGAGGGAGCTTGGCAGGCACAGGAAATAACTCGGGGGGCAGGGAGCTTGGCAGGCCGCAGCAAATAACTCCGCAGGCTACGGCCGCGTATTTGAGACCCCTGGACTAGATGATCACAAAGATCCCTTCTGACCTCAGAATCTATGAATAGGATAGTCTCCTGAGGATTGTAATACTTTGGCCTAATTCTAGTTGTTGGGTTTAATGCGGGGGCTGGGTGGTGTTGGTGACCTTTGATATATAAAGGAGGTCAGATTAGATGATCACAATGGTCCCTTCTGGCTTTCGAATCTATGAAAAAGAGGCATTAAAATAGCTTTTTTTTATTAATAAAAGTTCATTAGTGTCATATTAAATAGGCAATGGGATACCCACAGAGAAAACTTCTTAAATGCTCTTTGTATTCAGTGCCAAAGCACAATAAATATATATATTAGCCTTTCATCATTAAAAATCTGGGGTGGTATCCTGGCTCTAATGAAGTCCGTGGTTAAACTCCAGGATTTCACCCCTGGATTTCAATTGTGGCTCAGGCTGTAAGTGAAATAAACTGGGGCTGGGGGAGTCTCTTGCCTGCAATGGCCATTTGTTAACATCATAATACTGTAGCTGTCACAGCATAAGAGACTATAAGACTGGGGTTGGCTTGGCACCACCATGTTGCATGACAGACACTTGACAAAATTACCGTACTTAGTGACGGACATTGGGGCGTAGCAGAACTTGGGAGCAATGTATGACCTAGGACTGGATTTGTAGAGGTACTGCAGGTCAGGACTGGGATGAAGACAGCCCAACTCTAGAACAGCAGGTTTGCTGCAGGTCAGGATTGAGGTACATTAGCAGATGTGTGTGTGGAGCCCAGGCCTGGAAAAGCAGCGGTATGGCAAGTCAGGACGAGATGTATCAAGAGAGCAGAGTCTAGAGCCTAACACTGGAATAGCAGGAGGTGCTGCAGATTAAAGCTGTAGTGCTTTATGAAAGCTAAGGTCCAGACCTGGAGTAGCAAGGAGTTCAGGACTTACAGGCCTCAAAAAGATATGTGAGACCTGCATTGGAAGAGCTGTGGGAGTAGGGCTGGAAGAACAAGGAGGTTTATTGAGCAGGAATTGTGTGCATCTGCAGAGCTGTGTGTGCGTCTCATGACTGGAGGGATGCTGTCAGTCATCTTTAAGGGAAACGCCTACTTTCATGAGTAGCAAAGCACCACACTTATCAACCTATGTACTGCACAGTGTTCACGTAAAAAGAGATTTGTAGCCCTGCTGTAGGCAGTTTTCTGGGACTTGCTGGCACTGAAAGATGTTTCTCTTTTTTTAAAAAAAAGGACCGGGTTGCATGTTTGCCCCAAACACATTCTAGAAATTAGCAAATATAAGAATTATATAAAACTGTAACTAGAGCTTAAAAGAATATAGCCAATGGGAAAAAGCCATATAGTTTGCCTACCCCCATAATATCCCTCAGCCCAAGCAGTCCCACAACTGCAACCATGAGATCAGTATAAGCATTTCTCTTGGTTGAGCGCCTCACCACGCCCTTTATTACGCTTCTTTGTCATGCCGATGAAGGCCACTTTCTTTGTTTCATGTTGCTCTTGCAGATTTCAAGGGTCAGACTGTGGTGAAGATGCTGGAAGGGGACATCCGGGATGCTACGTTCTTGGACAGCGCCTGCCAGGGTGTCTCCCTTGTCATCCATACAGCATCCATCATTGACACCTTGGGCCTTGTAGAGAAGCAGCTGCTCTGGGAAGTCAATGTAACGGGTGAGCAGAGTGGATTTCCTTTATTGTTTTAAGCCTTGAGTCTATAGTAATGACCATCATCTGCCTAGGGAAGGACACAGTTGTCATGACCGAGCACCTGATTCACAGGGTTGCCCTGCTGCGCCTTGTGCAGTCATTTACACTCGGCCAAAGTGTGTGTAAAACTTTGCTGGGCTGATTGGGTAACATTGTGCACCTACTTTGCAGCAGTGGAAAGTTGCAGGGCAATGCATAATCAGACCCTGAGACTAGAATGAGGGACTTCAGGGAGAGAAGACACCTGTTAATTCCTATCTTCTGTCACACCTCCCCCCCCCCCCCCCCCCCCCCCGCCAAGGTGCAGTGCAAAATTATTCTCTACAGCAACAGTAGTTTGGCTTTGGGCGTGGATTGGCATAGTCTTGTTCTGACTGGGCCTTTTCAGTACCCACACACATCATCAAAAGGAGGAGAATCCCCATGCCCGCCATGTTAACTGGCTGAAAATGCACAGAAAGGTATTTTTAATATCACTTCCTTCCACAGCCCCCCTGCCAACACCTATTCCCCTTCTCCTCCATGGCTGCAGAGATTTGGCTGTGTTTAAAGTATTACAGGTTTTATATACAATTACCTTCATCTCCTATAACCACCTCCTGGGACTCTTTCAGGCTTGTGCTTCCCCTTTCCTTTCCCCCTCTCTTCACCCTTGTCTTTCCCTCTGCCTTTTTTCCTGCAATCAAACTTCAAAGGCAGGAGGGGCTCCTAGGTCCTCCCAGACGCTCACTGTTAAAATTCCTCATCAGACTGAAGGGAGGGTTTAAGTGATTTCCCTGTCAGCGATGAAGTCCCCCTTCCCAGATCCTCCTAAACCAGCTGTGCCATCATCTGTCCCTGGGCCTCTTTCAAATAGTGCTGAAAAGCAAATTCTCCAGGTTTCATCAAATGTCAGGGAATTTCAATACATTTCCCAAGAAAAGGAGACCTCCCCCCCATCCTCCTCCCTCACACCAGATCATTATCCCCACTTGAAGTTATGCTTTGAGCCCTGCACTGTGCTCCCCCAGTACTCAGTGGATCCCTAGAGCTGTGTCACTCTGTGTTGATCTGCCCCGTTCTGCCATCCCCCTGCCTTGGCTGAGAAAGCGTTTTTGTTTAAATGACTATACTTCCCTGTCCTTCGTGCCAAAGAGCAGCAGGTGTGGACCTGGGACACAGGGCTTCTCACAGGCAAATGGAAACATATTTGTGGGAATCCCTTGTTCGGATATTGGCCGCCCATCATTGTTCAGATTAAAATTACTGCTTTTCCCTGTAGCCAGGTGTAATAGAACATAGCAAGTGCCACTCCACGGCCACTCACTAGGACTGCTGTGAGGGGGCTCCAGAGATACAAAGGTTTGGATTCCCCTCACAGCAGTCTGGTGGATGGCTTGAAGGGAGCACCCAGTTGGATCTATGACACCAAGCTTCATCGGAGGCAGCTGGGGTTACATTTCAGATATAGTTCACGGTGGGAAAGAAGAGGAGGAAGAGACAGGAAATTGTGGGAAAGAAGGAGGGAAAGGGAGAGAGGCAAGTGGCAGTCTGAATCTGCTTCTGTTACCCATGAACTCAGCAGCCAGCACCTTTAATTCTATCTGTTCAGTAGAAAGTGTGAATTGAAAGTGCCCACAAATTTCAGCAGAGAAGGCAGCTGGCCAGGCTCCTGGTGGGAGGGGATGGGGAGAAATCTGGGAATCTTAAGGAAAAAACATCTACGGATGGTATATATATATACATATATATATATATATACACACATACACATATATATACATACACACACACACACTCTAAATATAAAATATATATACTAACTTAGAAGGGTATTTATAACTCTCCCCTCACTATTTTCTCTTTCACTACATATTATTTTTTCACAGAATACATTACATAAAATCATGTGAAAGCCAAATTTGTTAAAGGTTATAACAACAGGAGAGAGGCTGGGGTGCTGGAGTTGAGTATGCCCAACCCCTTCCTTTAGGCAGGAGGGTGTTAGGCAGAGGCAGAATTTTGAAAAGTCTTTGCACATTTATAAAACAACCTCAAAGTCCCTCTAAACAACAAGTGTCTCTACAAGGGTCTTACTACAGCTAGAAACTAAAAACTAAGGCTGAATGGAAAGTGTTTAGTAGAATTACCTGTAGAGAGCACCTGATAGCCTAGCAATCCTGCTCCTAGGCCTCAAAACCAGAGGGAAAGACAGGTGCAGAGAGCACCAAGAAACCCAAAACACACTTCCCAATGTGCAGTAAGTACTGAAGTCCCCCTCAGGCTCCACCTGAGAACACTAGTTCACTAGTGCTCTGCTGCCTTGTGGCCATCCCAGCACCCAGCTACATACACGATGCCCCTCAGGATGAACCTTTTGTTTCTGCTTGATAACTAACCTCGTCTAATAAAGATACATGTCAAGCACACATAGGCAGTGACACTTACAAGAGCCAGACCGCAGACACTGATCAAGCTCCAATTCTGATTCACCCATGTTATTAAAGAATTTTTCTGTTTAAATGATCAAGTCACGATCCATACTGTGAGGATAAAGGCCTGGCCTCCTCCACAGGATCCACAGGGTTTGGAGCTGAGGCCTCCAGCTTATTCTGTGGAGATGCAGGGTGTGAGAGGGAACGCTGCCTCTCTCAACCTCCCCTCCAACTGAAATATCTGGGAGGAGCCCTCATGGCATTTTCCTCCATCATAGCTCCCTCTCATGAGTTTTGCTGCAGGGAGCAGCTGACCCCAAGCAAGGACTTTGGGATTTGGTCCAATACCATCAAGAGTTTGCACTTCCCTCAGTGACCTCATCCACAGCTCATTTCAAAGCTCTTAGGGGACTTTATAAAAATTAAATGCAATGAAGAGTGAAACATTGGGTCTGAGAATTCAAACCCCTAAGAGTCAGGAAAGGGAGAAGTTAAGTTGAGAGCAACCTAAACCAGTGGTTCTCAAACTAGGGCCGCTACTTGTTCAGGGAAAGCCCCTGGCGGGCTGGGCCGGTTTGTTTACCTGTCGCGTCTGCAAGTTCGGCCGATCACGGCTCCCACTGGCCGCGGTTCGCTGCTCTGAGCTAATGGGGGCTTTGTGGGCTGAGGGACATACTGGCTGCCCTTCCTGCAGCCCCCATTGGCCTAGAGCGGCGAACCACGGCCAGTGGGAGCCGCGATCGGCCGAATCTGCGGACACGGCAGGTAAACAAACCGGCCCGGCCTGCCAGGGGCTTTCCCTGAACAAGCGGCGGCCCTAGTTTGAGAACCACTGACCTAAACCAAGGCTTTCTCTGCCACACAATCACATACAACTTATCAGTGGACCAACTAGTTTTTGTTTGGTGGGTTTTGTTAGTTTGTCCAGGCCCTTATTCTGTCCTGACTCCAGTAAAATTTCCTCTCAAACCAATGGGACTACTTATGTAAGTAAATAATACTTATGTGAGTAGGAATTTACAGCACTGGTCCATTAAATAAATATACACTACATGAAATACGAGCAAATTAACATTGCTGTGAGTACNCGATCACGGCTCCCACTGGCCGCGGTTCGCTGCTCTGAGCTAATGGGGGCAATGTGGGCTGAGGGACATACTGGCTGCCCTTCCTGCAGCCCCCATTGGCCTAGAGCGGCGAACCACGGCCAGTGGGAGCCGCGATCGGCCGAATCTGCGGACACGGCAGGTAAACAAACCGGCCCGGCCTGCCAGGGGCTTTCCCTGAACAAGCGGCGGCCCTAGTTTGAGAACCACTGACCTAAACCAAGGCTTTCTCTGCCACACAATCACATACAACTTATCAGTGGACCAACTAGTTTTTGTTTGGTGGGTTTTGTTAGTTTGTCCAGGCCCTTATTCTGTCCTGACTCCAGTAAAATTTCCTCTCAAACCAATGGGACTACTTATGTAAGTAAATAATACTTATGTGAGTAGGAATTTACAGCACTGGTCCATTAAATAAATATACACTACATGAAATACGAGCAAATTAACATTGCTGTGAGTACCTGAACTTTTGTATTTCCACAATATTTTATTTTAAATCCACATCCTTAATACAATTTTGTATGCATTTAAATTTATTGGGGTCAGAGTTGTACCGAACAGATGCTACTTCTGAAGATTTTCCCCTCCCCCGCCAATTTTGTACCTCACTAGTTTTTCATTACTTTAAAAAAATTTTTACTGTCATGGAAAGCTAATTAAGAACTTTCCCTAAAACCCTGTATTGCATGTCATCTAGACATACTGACTTATATGAATTCAATTTTTGTAACTATTTTATTCTTGGCTGCATAACAAATGTTTTGTTTTTTTTAAACAAGGTCTTCATTACTTCCTAGCTGTTCAAACATCTTTTCTTTATTTTTCTTGTTAAAGACTGAAGGAGTTCAGTATGCCAGACAGGTTAAAGTCAATAATTCCTCCCACTTCACTTCTCATTATTAAACAAATCTAAATTTTTCACCAGTGTTTCTTTTTCCTTTGATAAAACTACAAAAGCCTTTTTTATTCCCCATAGTCCCTTTGGCAATATTAACTCATTCTGCATTTTGCTTGCTTTGTCTTTTCCACTAACAGACTGAATAGTCTTGCTTGGACATTTCCCTCCTTTATTTCTAGCTATTATTAATTTAACACTCAGATCTTTGATTTCTGAAGCCATGTTGGGAATTTGTTTATTTAATTTTGTCTGTTTTGTTGTGCTTGGAAGACAAAGTTGAGCATGCAGCCTTTGGTGTATGCATTATAATAGCATTTAATTTGAAAAATAATGTGATTGTGCATTTAAAAAAGACTTATATTCCATAAAGAAAGCTATAGTAAAGACAGCATCAAGGTTCCAAAGTGAAAAGCAACAATCAGGAAATGCCAAAGTGAAAGATGCACTCTGCTCCTTGTACATAATATAGTCTTTGATTACATGATTATATACATTATCTTTGCAGCATCCTACTTTATTCAAGGCCTGATCCAAAGCTGATTGAAGTCAATGGAAAGATTACCACTGAATACAGCTGATTTTGGATCAAGCCCTCAGGCTGCAGTTTAAACAAAGCATTTTAAACACATTTCGCAAAGCACTTAAGCACATTTCTGTCTCAAGGTGGACTGTAACATTGGGGCCTCAGTACACAGAATGGATGGTGCATAATGAATGAGGTGGTGTTTTAAAGAGCCCAGCCTCAACTGTGTAAATTTGAAGTTACTGAAATTACTTTGAGTTTACACTAGTATAAGTGAGAGCAAAATGTAACCCTTCAGTGCACAGCCTAGACAATACACAGACCAAACCAAAAACAAGTAGTTGTTTGATTAAAGAGCATGTATATGCTTCATCCTTGTATAACTCAAACAGCTGAGTTGACTCCCTCTTCCCAACTAAAAAAAAAATCCAAAAATATTCAGTTTGGTTGAACCTACCACCTAATTCAAGAGAGGATTCCTGTCAGGCTCCAGAGTAAGGAACTGATAGTTTCAGGGGCAGCTGTGGACAGCTGTTTCAGGAGATGCTATTTCAAGCTAATAAGCATACCTTCCCCTGGTTGGGGAGGACTAAATCTGAAGCTTCATCAGCAGGGATCATTTTAGGTGCAAGCAAACTAGGTAGTGGCCTAGGGCGGCAGATTGCTGAGCAAATCCATTTTGGGAGCTTGTCTGCACAGTGCTGCAGATTGGTCTACTGGGGTCTGAATGGCAAAGTGCTCTAACATGCAGCACTCTCACTGCCCCATGTGGGCCCTGCTGGCACGAACTAAAAAGTACCTAGTTCACATTGATGTAATCCTCTTTCAAACAGAATTACAGTAACACACACTAGAAACCTTCCTTTTAGTTCATGCCAGCAGGGTCTACACAGGGCAGTTAGAGTGCTCTGCTGCCCCCCCCCCCCCACCTACCCCCGCAGAGTGGTCTGCGGTGCCAGGTCGTCAAGTGGGTAGGCTATTTTGAGTATGGCAGCAGATCTTCTTGAGCGGCCTCTGTCCATCAGGCAGTCCAGTTATCTACTGCTTTACTAACATGTTCCTCTTTTCAAGGTACCCAGCTACTGCTGGATGCCTGTGTCCGCAGTAATGTCCAGCACTTCGTCTACACCAGTACCATAGAAGTGACAGGCCCAAACTGCAGAGGGGACCCCATTTGCAATGGGGATGAAGATACAGCCTACGAGAGCACATCAGGATTTCCTTATGCCCAGAGTAAGAGACTGGCAGAGACGTCTGTGCTGAAGGCAAACGGCCAGGCACTGAAGGATGGTGGCATCTTCCTGACATGTGCCTTGAGATCCATGTACATCTTTGGAGAAGAATGCCCGTTTCTCCAGAATCACCTGGATAAAAGCCTCTTGAACAAAAATGTCTACCTGCGGATTTCTAGGAAGGAGGCACTGGTGAATCCTGTATACGTGGGAAACATTGCATGGGCTCACATCCAGGTGGCAAAAGCTCTGAGGAACCCGGAAAAAGCCAAGCACATCAAAGGGCACTTCTACTACATCTCTGATGACACTCCTCATATGAGCTATGCCGACCTAAATTATGAGCTGACCAAGGAGCTAGGGTTTGGGATTGAGCCCCACCTGCCCATGCCGCTGATGATGCTGTACTACTTTGCACTACTGCTGGAGGTTGTGAGCTTCCTGCTTAGGCCCTTTGTCAAATACATCCCCTCCACCAACCGTCACCTTGTAATCTTGCTGAACACGCAGTTCACATTCTCCTACAGGAAGGCATGGCAGGATTTTGGCTACGTGCCCCGCTACAAATGGAAAGAAGCCAAGCAGCGCACCAGCCAGTGGATTGCCTCAGTGATTCCGCAAAGGAGGGAGTACCTGAAAAACAAGGCTGCCTAAGCCTGAGAGAAGCTGAAGCATGGCAAGACAAGCAGGCCCATGAGCCACAGGTGAGCTGGAGGAATTGCAGTAAAAGACGACAACAAAGCATTGAAATGTGAAATCTGTGTAATGAAAAATGGGAATGAATAAAGAATATGAAACTCTTCATTTGTTTGTGGTGGATGGGCTGATTTATTATCACGGTTACTGTATAATCTACAGCCACCTCTTCCGCTCTGCAACACAGATATTTTTATTTGAGTAGAGTCCCTTCTAAAGTATACTCAGCCCTTCCCTTTCTCTTAACTTTATCTGAGACTTTTGGAAAAGGACAAAAGGCTCCATTATTATCTCTCCCAGCAGTGTTTGGATACTCACCCACACACGCCACACTCCACGTACCATCATCAGATTATATCCATATAAAACAGGTGGGAGCAACCTGACTGTAGAAGCTCTTATAACAAATAGGGACAGTAGTCCACCTTTTCAAAGTGGTGTCTAATATTTTTGTTTCCTTTTTTAGGATCCAACTTTAGATACCTTTCTTAGGTGCCCAAATATGGGCTTCAGCTTCTAACTTTATGGCCCCATTTTTGAAAATATATATGGAAAATTTCCTGATATCATATGCGTTAGTCAACTGGGTAAAACAAGTTCTACTGTTCCTGATTCTGTCGCTGATTTGCTGGGTTACTTTGATGACGTCACTAACCTTTTTGTATCTCAGTTTCCCTTAACTGCATTACAAGGAGAACACCACCTACTCCCAGGACAGTTGTGAAGACTACTTAGCTAATGTCTACCCATCAATTTGAATGTGCAAAGCACTATATAAGTGCAAAGTAATATTCTATTAGTGCTTTGTGGTGGGAATACCCTTGGATATCTTAAGGCTGTCAGCCTATAGCCCCTTAACTTGCCAATTACGTAACTATGGTAAATTTGATGGAAGCCCAGTAAGAGCAAAGGACAAAGGCAATAACAAAATTAAGAAAACTGATGTTGCAGGAAAGTCATGGTACCTAGAGGGGGTTTCTCTGCAAAGTTCATAGATTCCAAGGCCAGAAGGGACAGCTGTGGTCATTTAGGCTGACCTCTGTATAACACAGGCCACAGAACTTACCCAAAATAATTCCTTTTGAACTAAAGCACATCTTTTTCAAAGAAAACCAATCCTGATTTAAAAAATCTTCTGAATGTGATCCAGTGCTGCATTGTCTTCCTGACTCTACAGCCAGCCTGAAACAACCCTAAGAGGTGTTCATCTCAGCATGGTGTTAACACTGAAACTTAATGATACAAATTAAACTATTAATAGACTTCATTTTCAGAGGTGTTGAGCACTCAAAGCCTCCACTGGAACTAATTCTCTGCTGCCTCGCACCTTATTGTCATTTACAACACTGGTGCAAAATGTTACCAGTAGGTTGCATACCTACTTTTTTTCCATAGATTCCAAAGCTAGTAGGGAACCCTGTGACCATCTAGTCTGACCTCCTGTTTGACACAGGCCACAGAATTTCCCAAAAATAATTCCTAGAGCAGATCTTTTAGGAAAATAACCAACCTTAATTTAAAAATTGTCAGTGATGGAGTCTCCACCACGACCCTTGATAAGTTGTTCCACCAGTTAATTACTCTCACTGTTAAACATGTACACCTTACTTCCAGTCGGAATTTGTCGAGCGTCAACACGCAGCCATTGGATCATATTATACCTTTCTCTGCTAGACTGAAAAGCCCATTACTAAATGTTTGTTCGCCATAGGTTCCCATATAGGTCCTTATAGACTGTGATCAAATCATCCCTTAACCTTCTCTTAGTTAAACTAAATAGACTGAGCTCCTTGAGTCTATCACTACAAGGCATGCTTTCTAATTCTTTAATCATTCTTTGGCTCTTTGCAAGATACACTGAAGTGAAAAAACAATCACTCATTGACTTTAGTGTTGCCACTTAATCCCTCCCCACATTTGTAACTGGTGAACAGTTTGCAGATGCCTCCACCTAACTAGGACTGCAGCGGCATAGTAGTCATTCAAGCACTGTTTTCAGTCTCAGGTAGCTGGAGGCCTCTTGTCAGGTGCTCAACAGTTAAAAGAATGGGAAGCTGATTTTCACAGGGACCAAGTATCCACAACTCTAAAGTCAATGGGTGTGAGATTTATATATATAAAATTATTCCCCTTGCACATTGGACCACCAGGAATACAAGGGCTACAGACCCACTCAAACTGTTTCTGTATAAAATGACTTATTAGCTCATAGCTTTCTCATCCTGAAGGAGACAGAAAATGTCTCCCATAGGCTGTACTGTACATTAATAATCACTGTATAGAGCCAATGTTGGGTTAAAGCCATCACATCTCACATCTCAAGAAAAGAGAATTACAAATGCATTAAGGAACAGATATGCAACTAAAATCTGGAATCGTCAGGTCCAGCCTACGGTTCACCTCAACCAGCTAATAGATGCCAAAATGCAACTTACCCTGTCTATTCTAGAGTTTTACAAAAGGTATTTTAAAATGTTTTCACTAACATGTTTTAAAAATACACATTTTATCCTTCTCTAGGCAGGGCTCAAATAGTCCAATCCTGATAGGTGCTCAATATCTATAATATGCCTTCTATGAGAGACATATGCTCAACTGATCAGGCTCCAAATTAAAGGCACTTTAAATAATTAGTGTCCCCAAAGAGACAAATGTTTCTGGTTTTGGTTGGATCAGTTCTGTGAAATAAACTGCTAACAGCAGGCAAAGGAATTGGAGGTTTGGCAAAATGAAAGTGTCAGACACAGAGGTCTTGTCTAGCACACAAACTGATTGGGAATCGGCCTTTAAATGGGTTTTTTTGTGGTGTGGGTTTAATTTTGTGAAATCATTTTAGAAACCAAGTGATGCCCTGTCCACACAGTACCAGCAAGAGAGAGAGACAGCTAAACATGTTTTAAAAACAGTCTCCTAAATGAGCAGGTCCTGCAGCACAGGCAGGGCTGGAGCAATCAGCAGCTGCTGCTTAGCCCCAGAACAATGTGCCATTATTTTGGTTGACATAGGAAGCAATGAGGGTCTGATTCTCCACTATCCTACTCCCTGTGTTACTTACACTTGCTCAAAGTGAGTTCAAAGTCTAAATGCTACCAAATCAGAATTCTCCACTCACTCACACCACTCACTCGCACCAGTGGGTCGCCTTCATTTTGCATAGGTGCAAATAATTATACAAGTGCAAGGCTGGGGGGAACAAGACTGAGTACTTCCCCCTTGTGGTTGCTGTGGGAACTTTGAGTATCCATGATCACCTTCCTATCAAGAATTTGTGTCCAAATAAGGGCTGTTTTTCATGCCATTTGATTTTGCATACCTCCCTAAAATTCTTTTTAGGGACCTTAGAAACCAGCCCTTAGTTTTTAACAAATCTTTTGCAGTTTACCTGTGGAGGCGCTATTATGGTTGATAATATTGTGGCTGAATACACTATGAACCGATAGGCAGAGTATTGACTTGAAATGTGGCTGCATACAAATGGCACAAGCACAGTCTGCAGGCAGAGGACAAGGCTCTCCTCCTAACATTAGAGTAAACAAACAATCTTTGGACAACATGGTATGGAGCTGTGACCAGGGCAAGCCAGAGGCAAACTGAAGTATGAGGCCTGACAGTAAAACTCCAGAGCAGCTAAAAGATACATTCAGCCCTGGTTCACTCAACTAACTCCAGGGATGGAGACGGCTCTCAGTGTGTACTAGACAAATCATTTTTGAGCAGTGACCATGAAGGCCCTGTCTAGACTGGGAAGATGAGGTGTGCTTAGCAAAGGTGTTTGCTAACACCAGTTAATTCTTCTAGTCTAGACAGACCCTAACAAGACAGCTTTGTTCCTCTTCAGTGAAGCTGACTGTAAGCTATACAGGGCATTCTACCCTAGAAACAGGACAATAGGAGAGAAGATGGGAGAACATAGGTTATTTAAAAAAAAAAAAAGTTTTATTTCAGAGGCGGAGACACAACACAACAGAAAACTAGATATTATAACATGTACCAGAAAACTGGGACATTTTTGCCCAGATTTAACTGAGCTCCTAAAATAGCAGCTACAAATAAATAAAATCTAAAATGAGGAAACCATTGCTGGAGCCAGTGCCAGAGAGAACAAAGGGCACTTTGTCTTCCTCAGTTCAGTAAGTGAGGCATTTCCCAGGACATTGGCTCTGACATCTTATGAGCCAGGTATCTGTCTTGGAGCCTAATTTATCATTTTTGACTTCTTAATAAGACAATGAGATATATATTTCCCCTCGTCCCTCTATTTTGCTGTACTTCAAACAATGTTCCTTAGCACCAAATTCCCTCAGTGCCCTAATTCCTCCCACCTCCCAGCCCTCTGAACCCCAAATGATCAACTCCCCCAGCTGCCTCTCTCTCCTTGTTCCCCCCGATACGCAAATGATTGATTCCTATCAACATCAAACTCATTTCCAACACTCAGCACCCCCCATCCATCCTAGAACAATCTACTTGCACAAAGAATGTGCCCCCTCCCTTTGTAGTTCCTTCTCGATGTCATCACACCATATAATAATAATTTATGCATCAGTTTCTGTGAGCAGGACAGGGGCTCTCATGGCTGTGCTTTCTACTCCATGTGGAGTTTATGGTGTTGGGCAAGGTGACTCTTGTATCGAAAGCTTTTCCCACACTCAGCACATTTATAGGGTTTCTCTCCTGTGTGGATTCTCCGGTGCCTGACGAGGTGTGAGCTCTGGATGAAGCTTTTCCCACATTCAACACATACGTAGGGTTTCTCACCTGTGTGGGTTCTCTGGTGCTGGGTAAGTGTTGAGAAATCACTGAAGCTCTTCTCACACTGAGCACATTCAAAGGGCTTCTCTCCGGTGTGGATTCTTTGGTGGTTAATAAGGTGAGAGTTCCGGCTGAAGCTTTTCCCACATTCGTTACAATGGAAGGGTCTCTCTCCTGTGTGGGTTCTCTTGTGAGTGAAAAGGTGAGAGCTCACACTAAAGTTTTCCCCACATTCACTACATATGTAGGGTTTCTCGCCTGTGTGGGTTCTCTGGTGTTTAATTAGGTCTGAGCGCCAGCTGAAACTTTTGTTACATTCAGTACATTTATGAGGTTTCTCTCCTGTCTGTGTTATCTCATGCTGTGTAAGGTTCGAGCTCTGACTGAAGCCCTCCCCACATTCAGTATATACATAGG
Source organism: Trachemys scripta elegans (assembly GCF_013100865.1). Lineage (NCBI taxonomy): Eukaryota > Metazoa > Chordata > Testudines > Emydidae > Trachemys > Trachemys scripta. The sequence continues at coordinate 141,512,175 of NC_048298.1, read as the reverse complement.
GTCGCTCCCCTATAGGAATTCTCTGGTGGATGATGATACCTTGGAGAGCCTCCAAATCTCTTTCTGGATGAACGGAGTTACCCAGTATCTTACCAGGAAGGTCTCCCTGCTGTGTTTCTGACATGTACTGGCCCTCATAGGCCTCCTCCTCATCAGGGCTCTGGAAGACATTCTCTTCAAACCCCTCTGATATCGTCCCATACTGTTCCACATTCTCAGGACTATCTTCCTGGGGGTTCTTCTCCTCATTCTCATTCACACTCTCACTGTCTCCTTTAATAAATAGAAGCCAGACATGAGTGTTTGGTAGAAAAGAAATCTAAGAAAGGGAAATTGCAGAGTATGAGTCAACTAAATAAAATGTAAGACTGGATGTGAGAAGGAAAATCCCAACCCCCACTCCACAAAAAAAAGAAAAGAAAAACAGCCATTCCCCAATGAGGAGAGGGCAATTTTGCTTCAAAAACTCAAATGAACATTAGAGAAAAGTTGAGGGGGGGGGGGGGGGGAGAGAAACAGAACTCTGGCCAGAAGTCAGTCAGGACTGGTGGAAAACCATAAGTGAGGCTTACCAGAAATAACTGCTGGCTGTAATCCCAATGCGGAGAAGATGAGACAGTATGGCAAGGGTTTTAAATGAAACAAAAAGTTGGATTTCCAGCCATTTCTGTATTTGCTTAACTTATTCCTCACCTGTGGAGGCCCCAAAGAGGATCTCCCTTTTCTCGGAGTCCTGGAGAACTGGAGCACACAGCTCTTCCTCTCGTTCCATCCAGAGATGATGGCAGGCTTAAGGACCCTGCTCATGGCCATTAAAACAGTCAGTATCACACCTCGTTACATCGCCATCGAGTATTTCCTATTAACAACCCCCAAAGGGGCACAACAAGAACACAAACAAAAACTCATGAGACTAACTTAAAAATCATTACGTGTCCCCCATCAAGCATTCCCAAGTATGACTGAACCCTCAGGGGCACTAACGAAGTAGGGTATGTCATATTTAATTTTCAGTCTGTCTTCTGATTTTATATTTCAGTACAGAAAGACCACCCTGATATGTACATGAAACACACACACGGAAATACCCTCCTCTTCCTCCTGACAGACAGGAGGGGCACTCTCCCCAGCATCCTCCTATGCTCACCTTAAGAATCCCCTGGGGATCTCTCCCTAATTACCTGCCATATACACCTTGATCTGGGTGCTGGCACCTTTTCCCCTGTCCCGCTCCTCCTAAGGCCCCTGTCCCTCACACAGTTTCGCAGCAGAGGTCAGCACAGAGCACCTCTCGTGCCGGTGGAGGGAAGTAAAGGTCACTCTCCTCTATCTCTATACATCCCCATTGCTTTCACTTTTCCATCCCACCCTCCCTGTCATTACATTAAACTGCAAGGGAGCTGCTGCTTCTGCCCGGCCGGCTGGCAACTCCCTCACTGCGTACAAAGCAAGGAACACGGTAGAAGCTCTTCAGGGAGCCAGGGTGTCTCACAGAGGAACCTGCGCTCCAAAGCCACCTGCTTGGTTGCCAACAGAGGCCTGTAGAGGCCATAGTCAGAAATACTGAGCTGAAAGGCAGCTGCTAGCAAGTTTGCAAGTGGCTGCTAAGATGAAGTGAAGTTATAAGAGTCATAGAAATTTCACATGAACTGGCCACCCTGAGTGTTTGCTGCAATGCACTGCCCCTCAATATTAAAGCTACCCAACCCTTCTACTGGGAGGAGATCTGCATTAGTAGAGAATATAGCACCGCTAGATTATGAGCTCTCTGAGGCAGAGACTGCCTCTTATTAGTATACAGCACCTAGAACAACAGGACCGCAACTTTAATTGTTTTTTTTTAATCAAAAGATTCTACATTAGAGGCTTCAATCACAATCCCATTCATTACTCACAATACATTTGCACAAGTTGGCAAGACCTGAACAGTTACATACACATTAGGGGTCAGGAGAACCAAGGGCGGCTCTATGTTTTTTGCCGCCCCAAGCACGGCAGGCAGGCGGCTTTCGGCAGCGCGCCTGCGGGCGGTTCACTGGTCACACGGATTCGGCGGCATGCCTGTGGGAGGTCCGCCGGTACCGCGCCATCGGCGTCCCCACCGCTGAAGCTGCGGGACCGGCGGACCTCCCGCAGGCAAGCCACCGAAAGCCGTCTGCCTGCCGCCCTCACAGTGACCGGCAGGCCGCCCCCTGCGGCTTCCCGCCCCAGGCACGCGCTTGCTGCGCTGGTGCCTGGAGCCGCCCCTGAGGAGAACAGGGTGGGGGAATTCAAAATTCCAAAGACAGACCAAAACACATTACATTACACATTAAATCTTATTTATGAGGCAGTCTGACTCATGATTTTTGAACTTCTGTAGTTGGCAATACTGCAATATTTTGTTACCCACTCACTTAGCTTTGACAGTAGAGGGCAAGTTTAAAATTGCTTGAGGCCCAAAGTGCTGCCAAAATAGCATCCAGGCTCATGTGAAAGGATCAGTCTCTCTTCCTCTTTCCTCAACCATCTCAACTGACTATTGACACCCTTTGCCCCCAAGAAAGGTCCTTCTCAGCAGTGAAGCTAGGAAAGGGAAAGAGAGGAGCAGGAGAGCAAGTTATGTCTTTGGGGCTACATTTGCAGTTGAAAGCTGCAAGGTCATTTTTTTGAATATCAGTTAAAAATTCCAGGGCAGGTGGGGAAGAAGATAAAAATTGTTGTCTTCCCCAAATTAATGCCCCCATTAAATATTACTATTTGCAGTTGGATTGCAGCTAGTTTACCACCTAGGGTCAGGTCAATCCAGATGTGGCTTTACAGTGTACCTAACCAGAATTTAGCATAATTACAACCTTAGCAATTCAGGAGCCTGTCTACAAAATCCACCCAGGCAAGAAGAGTTCCAGTACTTGCTACATATGACCTGGACTCCCCATCTAATCTATATACTGACAACTGAGAAGGGAAGCTACTGGTATCAATGAAAGTCTACGGCCAGTAGGATTAAGCCCAATAAGAAAGATTTTTTTCCCGTTATATTAAGAACAAAGAGCCAGATTCAAAAAGGTATGCAGGTGCCTAAACTGCCTCTTTAGGCACCTAAGTCCAACATTTGGTGCCACTGACATTCTCAAAATCGCCACTCAGATGCCTCCTAATTCTGTAGGTGTCTAAGTTTCTACCACTAAGCATACACAAAGCAAACTATAAGTAAGCCCTGATGCTGCCCCATAGCTAACAAGATACTTGGTGCCCTCACTCACACCTAAGCCTCAGTGGGATTCTCAAAATAAGCATTCCCTACATCTCACCAGCAGGGGCCCAATCTTCAGAATATGCCTGTAGGATCAGCCTTACACAAAAGACAGCTGAGAATGAGCAGGTCAGGAATTTTTCAGTCTCAAAGGTGCAGATAAAAACAGTTAACTATTCATTGGAGCAGGGATCTGATCCCAACTCTCCTGCATCCCAGGTGAGTACCCTAATCACTGGGCAGTAGAGTTGCTTTTTCCCTGTCCCCATTAATATTTATTTCTACAAAGTGGAACAGCTCCAATAAGATAGATTGAGAGAGATCCACCTCAGAATACCTGATAGCCTGGTGGTTAGGGCACTCACCTAAGACATAAGAGGCCTAGGTTTAAGTCCCATAATAGGTGGGAGTGTCAGCGTGTGTGTCTTGCTCTCTGGGTATTAGAGAAAGGAATGACCTGGTTTAGGAGCCTAACTGTGGGGGAGGATTCGTGGCTGAGAATCCTAAGCAAAGGGAGGTGCCTCTCTCCAGCCCATCAGCCATGTGACTAAGGCCCAAATCAACAGGACTTTACACCTTTGAGGATCTAGGCATTTCACTCCTGTTCAGTTTGCTGGCATCTGAGAATCCTCTTCTTAGGTGCCTAACTCTCCCCATGCATCATATAGGGGGCTTGCTGCCTAACTCGGGGCCGAGAATTCCATGAGGCAGCAGAGCACCTGAGTTACGCATTGCAACACCTAAGTACCTCTGTGAACCTAGTCCCAAAATCCTAGAATGGTATAGGGTTGCTAGATGGATGTGGTCAAACTGTCAAGGAGGCAAAAAAGATTGGAGTGTTCAATAAATATTTTTTCTGTTCCGTATTTGGAAAGAACCTGGATGACACACTTGCAGCTTACACTGATAATGAAACACTTTCTATTCCAACAGTAACCAATAAGGTTACATTCAACACCATCTCCTAACATTAAATATTTAAAAATCTGCAAGACCAGATAATTTGCACCCAAGAGTTTTAAAAACGTTGCCCAAGGAGCGGCTTGACTTTTACTACATTTTGGAATACTGAATATTTACATTGCCAAACAAACAAAATACTGATTTTTTGCAGGGATTCCAAGTTTAGTTGACAAAGATAACTGTGTTGACGTAACATACTTAGATCTCTGGCAGGCATTTGACTTATTACTGCACAATAGTCTGATTAAAAAGTCAGCATTTTACACAATCAGTGTAACATTAAACAGATTAAAACTGGCTGATAGATCTCAAAAAGCAATTGCTAACTCTCTCACACTTGAAGCCTTTAAATCAAGACTGTATCCCTTTCTAAAAGACATGCTGTAGCTCAGCCAGAAGTTACAGGCTTGATGCAGGAATCATTAGATGAAATTGTATGATCCATGTAATGCAGGGAACCAGATGAGACAATGGTTCTTTGGGCCTTAAAAATCTATTAATCTATCTATTAAATATTTATAACAGGTCCATCACCAAGGTATCTGGGTATTAATAATAATTTCAGTCAGTGGAGAAGTTAATTATAGCAAATCCATATAAGCAAATAAAACATAGGACTCCATTTTTAATACCAACCACTGTATATAAATATTCGAGAGCCAGTCTAAGGAAGGGGAAATAAACGGGAACCAAAAATAGAGAAGACAAAAATATACTGTCTCCCTCCTGGCCCCGCAGCATAACTGTCATGTAATCTACCAATCTGGGCCGGCCAGGCAGTACAACGGGCACTAAACTGAGGCAAGCAGAAGGTCCCCATGGTTTGGTCTGGCCAATGGGAGAACAAGCTGTAAGCCATTTAAACAGGACCGAAGAATCTGCTATATATCTTGGGGGGAGGGGGGATTTTAAAGGTGAAAATAGAGAGAGATTCAGGCCACCAAACCCTAGCACAAGGAAGGAGAATGTGGTTCTCCTCTCATCAATATGTTCAAAAGGGTGACTGACAGAGACATGGGGAAGAGAAAGAGCTTGGGCCTTTAAATAGAGGGACTAGACTCTCCTCTGCCTTGTCTCTAATCAGTGCAAAGCAAGGGGGGGGCGTAAAATGGTACCATTCTGATTTGGTAGCATTTTACAGCGACTTTTGCACAAGTGTACATAACTACACAAGGTTTGAGGCAGTAGAGAATCAGACCTAGGTTGTTACACTTTTCTGGGTCTCAGAGAAGGGTGGTAGGAACTGTTTTCTACAGAGAGAGAGCATGAATCAGACCTGGTTTGGTGTCCCATGGTACCAGTGGGCTCTGCTTGCTCCCCTCTGCAGGTTGCAGTTACCAAATTATCAGTGATGGAGGAAGAAAGGATCTGTGGGGAGCTAGGGTTGAAAGTTGAGAGTTGCACTGTGCTTGCACTTACTCTATAGCACACCTTCCGACAAAGCACTTAACATGCATTACAGGAGACCAGTAAGGGAAAGAAGATTAGCTATTTTTGCTTTTTTAAGATGGATAAAGACAGCCTCGAAAGTTTTTAAAAAACAAAACAAAATGCACACACCATGAATAAGGGGGTTCTTTTTTGTTTTTTAACATTAGGAATTCAGGTTTACTCTGAAAGACTTTATTGATGACTGGAAAACTGGTAGGCATCACAAGAGACTGAAATCTGAACATGGGGAAGGGTTTATTTTTTTAGAGTCAAAATGCTTAAAAAACTTTATTTTTGTTAGCACCAATTTATTTCCAGTAACTAATATGGTCTCTGCAGCCACCCACCACCAGTAAGCACCCACTGTGTAGCCTGGAATGCCCACCAATCTTGCCAGGTCCAAGAAAAAGTCCTGAGAAAGATGACCATGGGAGGCTGGGCTGCTCACTGGCTCTATGTACAAGCCAGAGAGCATTACTGGTCAGGGCAAGTGACCCTGGGATCTCCCTTTCACTGCTACTTGAGCCCATGAGTTTTCTATCCCAAATGCAGACAGTTCATCTCATGCTCAGAATTTGCAAATCCATCTCCTAAGATATTACCTCAATCTCAGCACAGCAATGCTCAAAAGGTGTGTAGACCATCACCGTGAGGGCTGTCTCCCCTATCACATTTATTAGACATGGGGCCCATACAAAGCAGCATGCAACACTCTGTCCCAATCCAGGGCCAAGATGCATTGCCCACCAAGAGACGGAGCTTCGATAGGCATCCGGTTGACATGGGAGAGCTCTGGTTTCCATGCCTTTCTGAGTCATTCTCCTGCTGTATGACCCTGTCACCAGGTCGTCCTTAGGGCGATGTGGGGCCCAGGACATAGGCAGCGAGTTTCTATCTGCCGGGGGGTGCTCCCCCTGGCTCTGCCAAGGCCCTGCCCCCACTCCACCCCTTCCCCCAAGGCCCCACCCCTGCCCAGTTCTGTCCCCTCACCCGAGCACACTGTGCCCTCACTCCTCTCCCCTCCCCCCCTCCAGATGCAGCAAAAGAGCTGATTAGTGATAGGCACTGGGAGGGAGTGGGAGGTGCTGATATGCGGGGCCCGCCCATGGGCAGGAGGCACTGGGGGATGGGGGAGGTTGACAGGGGAGAGGGGGAAGTTGGTAGGGAAGCTCCTCCTCACCCCCGCCCGCCCACCTGCCTCACCTCTCTGCCTGTCTCCTCGTGAAGCATGGAGCCCCACAAAGTGCAGGGTCTCGGGCAGTCGCCCCCATTTGCCATAACCTTGGGATGGCTCTGCCTGTCACTTTCGCTCCTTTGCCTATGTCAGGGGTGGCCAACCTGTGGCTCTGGAGCCACATGCAGCTCTTCAGAAGTTAAAATGCAGCTCCTTGTATAGGCACCAACTCCAGGGCTGGAACTACAGGCACCAACTTTCCAATGTGTTGGGGGGTGCTCACTGCTCAACCCCTGGCTCTGCCCCCACTCCACCCCTTTCCGCCCCCTCCCCTGAGCCTGCCATGTCCTCACTCCTCCCCGTTCGCCCCCAGAGCCTCCTGCACACAACAAAACAGCTGATCGGGAAGTGCCAGGAGCGAGGGGGAGGCGCTGATCGTTGGGGCTGCTGGTGGATGGGAGATGCGGGGGTGGGGGGTGGCAGGAGCTGATGGGTGGCTCTTTGGCAATGTATAATGGTAAATTCTGGCTCCTTCTCAGGCTGGCCACCGCTGGCCTATGTCTTTTTAGATCAGAAGGCCTGGGGTAGTGACTGTCTCTGAGGGACACTTGATGGGGAGGGCTCTAAGCTACTACAGAGAATTCTTTCCCAGGTATCTGCCTGGCAGGTCTTGCCCACATGCTCAGGGTCTAACTGATCACCATATTTGAGGTGAGGAAGGAATGTTCCTGCGGGTCAGATAGGGAGAGACCTGGGGGGGGGGGGGGGTTCGCCTTTCTCTGCAGCATGGGGCCAGATTACTTGCAGGTTTAAGTTAGTGTAAATGCTGAATTCTCTGGAACTTGAAGTTTTTTAATCGTGATTTGAGGACTTCAGTAACGCAGCCCGAGGTTGGGGGGCTATTACAGGGTTGCGGGTGAGGACATTCTGTGGCCTCAGTGTGCAGGTCAGACTCCAGACCCGGCGATGACAGTCCCTGACACCCTTCTGCCCTTAAAGTCTGTAAGTCTTATTATCTATGTGAACAAGGGCACATGCACTGCGGCCCCGGGCCTAACGGGAGGAAGGGGAAGCTATAGGACGGGCTGCAATAGAAATACGGGGTTTGCTTGCCCAGGCCGCCCAGCCACCCGCCCCCGCTGTGCCACACCTCCCCTGACTCCTGCCCGGCGGCGGCTCCCTATCCCCGGACCACGCCCCCTCGGCCGGCTGCGCTGCTGCGCCCTGTCCGCGGCTCTCCCAGCCCTGCACCCGGCCGGGCCGATTCCTGCCTCCCCCGCGCCCGCGCCGCTCACCCCCCGGGCCGGGCGGCTCCATCGCGGCGCGGCTGGGCGCAGACGCCACGGACACGTCACGCTCCCGCCGCCCTAGCTCGGGGGCCGCGGCTGCTGCTTCCCGCAGGCCGGGGGCGGGGGTGTCCCCGCGCCTCTGCCCCGCGGCCCCTTGCGGGCGGGGGCGAGCCCGGTCGCCCCCCCGCCGCGCGTGCGGCCGCCCCGCCCCTACCTGCCGGGCTCGCGCGCCGCGCCGTCTCCCCGCGCGCGGCCGGACAAAGGGCCGCGGCCCGCGCCGCTTCGATAACTGCCCCGCGCTCGGCCAGCCAGCGCCCCCC
>NC_048298.1:141420452-141503424 GCF_013100865.1 Trachemys scripta elegans | reverse complement strand
CCCCCCCCCCCCCGCGCCCCGGCAGCGCTCCTCAGCCACGTCGGCTGCGGCTGTCAGTCCGCGCGCACCGCAGGGCTGGGAGGTTTCCCGGCCGGGCCGGGCCGGTCTGTGCTGTGCGGGGCTGCCCCGCGCCTGCCTCCGAGCCCCCCAGCCCGCTCCTTCCCCCGCCAGCGCCGGCCCCTCACAAACCTGCCCCGGGAGCGCCCCGAAAGGGGAGGCCTGGCAGGGCCGCTGGCGGCTCGCAGAGTCTCCCCTCAGTTGTGTGCTTTGCAACAAACAGGGGCTGCCAACGTTGTGGGGTTTCCTTAAGTCCGGGGTTAGAAATACGAGAGGCCCCAGTGCTCCAGCTGCCTCTCGGCGGAGCTGAGGTTAGAAGTCCATAAAAACATCTGGCGCGTATAAGGTTAAGTACGTGGGGGAGCGTTGGAAGAATCAGGGCCTTGGAAAGAAAATCGCAGCTAGTCAAAAAACCCAAACCCCAAATGTTAGAAAAGAGCAACCCGGCAGTGGTCACAAACGTTTAAAAAGACAGCGTTAAGAAAATCAGCAAGGGTTAAGGGCAGCCAAGACAATTAGGTGAGGGATAAAATAATAATACAGTTGTCAAAGACTATGAACAACCACCAACAAATAGAACTAGTTCGATCTCTGTGAAATTTGCCTCTCTGCAAATGTCCACTGTGAGAGTTATGCATTTCACCCAGGATGGAAAATCAAATAAAGGGGAAAGTAGGCATGGGCTCAAATACCTTAATGTTTTAAAACCATTGTGCCTTCCCCCTCCCTTTTCTTTGTAAATCTTTTGGTGGGGCCTTGATCCTGCAAACATTGATATAAGTAACTAATTTTACATAGGTATGGAGCTGTGTTGAACTTAATAGGCTGGTTCTCCTTACCACTTAGGTTGCACTGAAGGCTGGCAGGACAAACAGGCAGGGGTGGGGAGTCTGAGCAGCCCAGGCATGCAGCACAGCTTATCTCCACTGTGGTCTATGAGGGTCCAGCACAGAAGGTCAGTTTGGATGTGTGGTCATAGATCCATGCATATACAGATCCAGTGGCCTCAGTACCCTGAGCAATCAGTATATAAATAATTCAAGAGTCATTGGAGCAGAGGGACTGGACCCAGAGTCTCCCAGGTGGGTGCTCTAACAGCCAGTCTATAGTCATTCCTATTGTCTCAGTCTTGCACTCTCTCTCTCTGGCCCAATGAGTAGTTCAGTATATATAAATCTCAGAAAAGTCAGGCCCTAGACATCTTAAAAGTGGGCACCCAAAATTAGTGGACACTTGACCATTTAAGCCCTAATTTCTCTGTGCCTCCGTTAATCATCTGTAAAATGGAGCTAGTAATGCCATATTATCTCACAAGGGTCTTGTAAAGATAAATTCATAATATTTGTGAGGTACTGAGATACTGCAGTGATGAGTATCATAGAAAAGCCGATAAAGAAATTGATAATTCTGTATTCAGTGCAGGGTTTAAATGATATGCAATAAGAAGATACAGGGCAACACTGAATTGTTAAGATAAGATACTTCTGATTAGCTTCCCATTCAGTGAGCATAATCCATCCTGTTCACTGAATGAGGCAGGGGTCCTGGGGAAAAATAGTATGTGCCATCCCCAAGTGAAGGAGGAGATAATCATACCTGAACCATCAGATTGTACATCTAGGCAGAAAAAAAAGTGAGGCAGGACAAAAGTCCTCCTCGTAGCAGTACTGGCCAAGCCCAAAGGGTTGGAAGACCAAGATGTTTGGAAGCCAGCACAGCCAGAAGAGATGCAGCAGGGCAAGAACTGAACTGCAGTGCCAGTCACCTAACACTTTCTCCACAATGGATTAAGAGCCAGCTGCAAGGCGTTAGAATGTCCATAGTGGGTCAAACCACTGGTCCCGCTAGCCCCATATCCTGTCTCCTGACAGTGGCCAATGCCAGATGCTTCAGACAGAATGAACAGAACAGAGCAATTTAGAGTTATCCTGCCCTTGTTGTCCAGCCCCAGCTTCTGGCATTTGGAGGTTTAGGGACACCCAGCGCAGGGGATTGTGCCCCTGACCATCTTGGCTAATAGCCATTGATGAACCTATCCTTCAGGAACTTACTTCGCCTTCACAACATCCCCCAACAGCGAGGTCAACAGGTTGACTGCGCTATGTGATGAAGTACTTCTTTTATCTGTTCTCAACGAGCTGCTTATTAATTTAATCGAGTAACTTCTAGTTTTGTGTTATTTGATGGGGTAAATAACACTTCCCTATTCACTTTCTTGATACCATTCATAATTTTACAGACCTCTATCATATGCCTCCTTAGTCATCTCTTTTCTAAGCTGAGAAATCTCAGTCTTTTTAATCTCTCCCCATATGGAAGCTGTTCCAAGCCCCCTAATCATTTTTGTTACCCTTCTCTGCACCTTTTCTAGTTCCAGTATATTGTTTTTCAGATGGGGGGCGGGGGGGACAACACACCAAAACTGTATGCAGTATTCAAGGTGTGGTCATACCATGGATTTATATAGCAGCATTATATTTTCTATTTTAAATGGTTCCTAACCATTAGATTTTTTGTCTACTGTTGCACATTGAGCAGATGTTTTAAGGGGAACTATCCATGACTCCAAGATCTCTTTCTTGAGTGTTAACAGTTCATTTGGACCCCATCATTTTGTGCGTATAGGAGGAATTATTTTTTCCAATGTGCATTACGTAGCACTTAACATTTGATTTCATCAGCCATTTTGTCATTGAATCACCCAGTTTGTAACTCTTCACAGTCAGCCCTGGATCTAATTATCTTGAGTAATTTCGTATTGCCTGCAATTTTTGCACTTAACTACTCTCCCATTTTTCCAGATCATTTATGAATATGTTGAACAGCACAGGCCCCAGTACAGACCCTTGGGAGACTCTGCTATTTACTTCTCTCCATTGTGAAAATTGACAATTTATGGCTACCCTTTGTTTCCCATCTTTTAACGAGTTCATGAGATGACCTTCCCTTTTATCCCATTGCTGCTTACTTTGCTTAAGAGCCTTTGGTGAGGGACCTTGTCAAAGGCTTTCTGGAAAGTCCAAGTACACTTTATCCACTTGATCCCCCTCGTTCACATGTTTGATGACTCCCTCAAAGAGTTCTAATAGACTGGGGAGGCATGATTTCCGTTTACAAAAACCGTGTTGACTCCTCCCCAATATATCTTGTTTATATGTCTGATTATTCTGTTAATTCTGTTATTTACTATAGTTTCAACCAATTTGCCTGGTACTGAAGTTAGGCTTAGTGGCCTGTGATTGTCAGGATCGCCTCTGGAACCTTTAAAAAAAAAATCTGCTACTGGTAAAACATAATCCAGTACAGCCTACTGTGAGTTGGATGCTTTTTGACTAAATCAAGTGTTACATTAATCAGCCTATTTAACAGATGGCTGTAAGGTAGCTAAAGTGATAGGTTACATACTACAGTGAGTAGTTCTGCAATTTCATATTTGAGTTCTGAAGGAAACATCTGATCCAGGTGTCTTACTACAGTTAAATTTGTTCCAAAACCTCCTTTATTGACCCCTCAGTCTAGGGCAGTTCCTCAGATTTTTCACCTACAAAAAAAGTTTGTTTGTGGGTATCTCCAGCATATCCTCTGCATTGAAAATCAATGCAAAGAATTAATGTAGCTTCTCCAAAACAGCCTTGTCTTCCTTGAGTGCACCTTCATTACTTTGATTGTCCAGTGGGACCACTGACTGTTTGTCAGGACTCTAGCTTTTGATGTTCTAAAAAAAAAAAAAAATTGCTATTAGCTTTCGTGTCTTTTGCTAGTTGCTCTTCAAATTCTTTTTTGGCCTGCCTAATTATACTTTTACACTTGATTTGCCAGGATTTATGTTCCTTTCCATTTTCCTCGCTATTGTTTGACTTCCAGATTTTAAAGGATGCCTTTTTGCCTCTAACCACCTCTTTTACTGAGCTGTTTAGCCGTCATGGCATTTTTTTTATCCTCTTGATTTTTTTTTAACTTGGCATATACATTTAGTTTAAGCCTCTATTATGGCAGCAGTGCCAGGTGGAATTTCTCCTTTATGGATATTATTTTTCATTCCACTGTGTATCTGGCATATGTCCCACCAATCAATAGCATTCCCGGTTTAGTGGCTGAGGATCCAACTCGCAGCAAGTCGCACTGGATTATGTGGTACCAGTAGCAGGCCAAACATGCCCAACCTGACAATAAGTGATTATCTACAGATCTAGAACAATCTGTGATTGCCAGTTTCCAGAGGGCGATAGCAGCACATTTATGGACTGATACCATCTCCTTTTTCTTTGACCTTCTTTGAATCTGGATCGCCCACATCCTAGGTGAGTGCCCTAATCACTGGTCTACTTGAGGGGAGGGATAGCTCAGTGGTTTGAGCATTGGTATGCTAAACCCAGGGTTGTGAGTTCAATCCTGGAGGGATCTGGGGCAAAATCAGTACTTGGTCCTGCTAGTGAAGGCAGGGGGCTGGACACAATGACCTTTCAGGGTACCTTCCAGCTATATGAGATAGATATATCTCCATATATTTATTCTGTAAACACATGCACACTCACCCTCTGCTGTCTTATGTATGAGGCCTGATCTGATAGGTATGTTCTGAGAATACCTACCAGATCAAACCCCACAGGGGAGCCAGGAGCAGGATCACCTCAGCTGGGGCTTAGGCATGAATTAGGGCTCAGAATTGCTTGCTAGCTGTGGGACAGCATCAGGACTTAGTAGACATACAAAAAGTCACCTAACAGAAATGTAGGCACCTATAGGGTTAAGCAGCACTGAGTAGTGACTTGGAGGATATCAGGGGCATCCAAATAGAGACTTACAGTCCTAAAGACGCAGTTATGCCACTAAGTACCTTTGTGAATCTGACCTGCAGTGCCTCTGGTCAGCCACAATGAAGAATTAAAGCAGTAAAAACTATTTTATTCAGGCCTGTAGGTAAAGAGAAGCCAGAGGAAACCATCTGCAGTGTCCAAGTGTCAGTTCCACACAGTCCAGAAACTAGACTGCATATCACTGAGTACCATCTTATCTATTATTAACTATTTGCATACATACAGATATAGTGCACTCTTATCGCATCCTTGTTTAATGGGCAACTTGTTGCCTCTGAATAATCCTTCACTTAAAAGCAAAGTGATAGTGAGTGCAAGTTTGCTGCCTCTTCTCTTCACACCTGGGGGATAGGTGGGTGTTAATGAGGCCATTTAGTGTAGTTGTCAAATGAGAGTTAATCACCACCTGGGGGTTGCAAGAAGAACCTATTCTGCAGCAACCACTTGTGCCAGGATGTAGTAGTTTGAAAATTCCTTAAGGGGTGCATTTTTCTGGCTAGGCTCTCCCCTGACACAACTCACTTGGACCCCAGTTACATATTCCTTTGACAATGCTTAAAAAGTGCCAGTTCCACGTGTGCCTGTTTTCTAGTGGTACAAAAGCCCAAATTTTTGTTGTAAGCTCTTTGAAGCTTTCACACTGTGTTTCAATGGCCCTCATGTGTTGCTCCCCCCAAGCGCTCCCGCCTCTCGGTGCTTTGTTAGCTGTCTTGACCTGACCTACCCTATGCCAAGGAACACGGGAAATCCACTTTTGAAAAGTTTCATCCCCACAACAGTAGCTAGCCTGTGCTTTACAAACCTGCCAGATGTCCCATTTTGCAGAGGTCACCAGAGTTAGTAAGAACCCCAGAAGACAAGAAACAGTTACTCGCGTACCTACCTACCTTTCTCTGCCCAAAGAGCACCTGTCCCTTACTGTGAGAGACATAGGGGAGAAATGAGAAACAAGACCATAGTGGGGGGAAGTCAGGGCAAATGGGGGGCCCAGTGAGATATAAGAGACAATCGGAAGAAGGCTCAGAGGGACACTGGAGGACAGAAAAAACAGAGACACGATGGAGGGAGACAAATGGCTGGTGTGGGAGAGGACACAGGGAGATGGGAGAAAACAGGGACTATGGCAGGGCCAGGGCCAGCTTTTGCAGTATGCACTTTGATGTAGTGCCCAGGTCTCCTGATTTGTCCATGTAGCTGGGCTTGCACCTAGAGCCTTTGAAAATAGTACGACACAAGTAATGTGCATTTATGTTGTACAATGTGCTCATGTTAATTGGCACCTAGGCTGTTTGAGATAGAGGTACTATGGGCAAGGCTTGTGGGGATAGAGAGAGGCTGATATTTAAAGCAGGGTGAGATTTGATGAAGGATTGGATCCCCAAATGAAAATATCAGTCTATTTGTCCATCCATTCTGGAAGGGATTTAGAGACGTGACCACTGGGTGGTGTCAGTGCATAACCTTTGCCTCATTTCAGCATTTTCCCTCAGCAGTTACTAGCCCAGGGGAAAAAAATGCAACAGCAGAATATAGGTCAGATCCTGCAAAACATCCTTCAATAGCAGTCTTTGCTTGAGGAGGAAGGAGTTTGGTGTCAGGGATTTGGCAGGATTGGTACTTGAGGAACATTTGTGCATTAATTAGAGCTAGGCCCGCTGGCTGCATCAGTCTGCAGGTCTGTTTACTACAGGGTGGCACTTCCATCACTGGATTCTCCTCACCTGCTTTTTAGAGAGTTTTATCTTTAAAGTCTGTTCTACCATTCTTATTGTTATGTTTCCATCCCATCATCCAGAGCATTAATGATTATAATGCTTGTATACAAACACTAGAAGCTTAAATACTAAGATGGATGAACTTGAGTGCCTGGTATTAAATAAGGATATTGACATAATAGGCATCTGTGATGGGGTTGGGACTCACCATCTGGCGCCTCCTACTGGTTGTTTTGGGAATTAGCTCTGTCCAGTGGAGCGCCCCCTCCTGGTGGTGTCCTGTCCGTCGTCTCGCCCTCGGTTGGCGTGTCCAGACCCGCGTTGCTCCCAAGCTCACGGCATCCTCTTTGAGCCACTGCCCTCCGGCAGTGCCCCTTAGTCAATCCTCGCCCCCTTCCAGGGAGGGGGAAATCAATCAGCTGCCTCTCTGCGACCTGGCCGATGTGGCCAACTGCACCCTCAAAGTCACTCCCCTCTTGGCAGGGGATTGGTGCAGCTCTAGGTGGCTGCTCCGTCGGCCGGGTGCAAGGCAAGGGGAGGGGGGTGGGGGACGACCCAGGCCCGCCCACTACTCTGGGTCCCAACCCAGGGACCCTCTAGTGGCAGCTGTCCTGCCCTCCTTCTCTCCTTCCATCTGTCCACGTCCCTGGGCCGCTTCCCCTTCGGCTCCTCACACCGGCTAGGCCCTTCCCTTCAGGGTCTGCAGCCTGACAGACTCTGGGCTGGAGTTACCCTCTGCTCCCCTGGGCCTGCCCAGCACTGCGCTGTCCCGGGTGCTAGTCTCCCAGGCTGGAGACAGACCTTCCCCTGTTGAAGGCCTGGAACAGACTGCCTGCTCCTGTCCTGAGCAGCCTTCTTATAGGGCTGAGCCTGGCCCTGATTGGCTCCCTGGCCTACTGCAGCCCAAATTCAGGGAGTGGGGCAGCCACCCCACTACAGCATCACAAAAATTTGGTGGAATAAGGATAATATATGGGACACGGTAATTCCAGGTACAATGTATAAAGAAATGACAGAGTGCACTGGTGGGGGGAGGGGAGGTAGCACTATATTTGAAAGAAAGCATAGATTTAAATATAGTAATAATCTTAAATGAATCAAATAGTACCATAGAATCTCTATGAATAGAATATAGCAGTAGGAATATACTACCAGTCACCCGACCAGAATGGTGATAGTGATTGTGAAATGCTCAGGGAGATTAGAGAGACTACAAAACCAGAAAACCCAATAATAATGGGGGATTTCAACTATCCCCATATTGACAGGAAACATGTCACCTCCAGAGATGATGCAGAGATAAAATTTCTAGATCCCATTAAGACAGCTTCTTGGAACAGCTAATCTTGGAACCCACAAGGGGAGAAGCAATTCTTGATGTAGTCCTAAGTGATGCACAAGATCTGATTCAAGAGGTGAGTATAGCTGAACTGCTCAGTAATAACGACCATATATTATCAAATTTAACATTCTTATAGGGGGAAAATGCAAAAGAAACTAACCACAGTAGCATTTAACTTCAAAAAGGGGAACTACACAAAAATGAGGAATCTAGTTAAATGGAAATTAAAAGGAATAATCACAAGAGTGAAATGCCTGCAAACTGCATTGAAATTTTTATAAAAACACCATAATAGAGGCTTCGACTATATGTATACCTCAAATGCAAAAACAAAAAACAAACCACCAACAACAGTAAGAGGACCAAAAAAAGTCACCCTGGCTAAACAACAGGGTAACAGGTGGTCAGAGACAAAAAGACATCCTTTAAGAATTGGAAGTCAAATCCTACTGAGGAAAATAGAAAGGAACATAAACTCTGGTAAGTCAAGTGTAAAACTCTAATTAGGCAGGTCAAAACAATTTAAAGAGCACCTAGCAAATGACTCAAAAATGATCAGCAAACATTTTTTAAGTACATCAAAAGCAGAAAGCCTGCCGAACAATCAGTGGGGCCACTGGGCAATTGAGGTGCTAAAGGAGTACTCAAGGAAGACAAGGCCATTGTGGAGAAGCTAAATTAATTCTTTTCATCCATCTTCACTGCAGAGGATGTGAGGGAGATTCTCACACCTGAGCCATTCTTTTTAGGTGACATATCCAAGAAACTGCACCAGATTGAGCAGTCAATAGAGGAGGTTTTGGAACAAATAACAATAAGTCATCAGGACCAGATGGTATTCACCCAAGAGTCCCAAAGGAATTTAGATAAGAAATTGCAGAACTACTAACTGTGATATTTGACCTAGGGCTTAAATCAGCCTCCATACCAGATGACTGGAGGATAGCTAATGTAATGCCATTTTTTTAAAATGCTCGAGAGATGATCCTGGCAATTGCATGCTGGAAAGCTTCACTTTAGCACCAGGCAAAAGTGGTTGAAACTATAATGAAGAACAGAATTATCAGACACATAGATGAACACAATATAAGAACATAAGAACGGCCGTACTGGGTCAGACCAAAGGTCCATCTAGCCCAGTATCCTGTCTACCGACAGTGGCCAATGCCAGGTGCCCCAGAGGGAGTGGACCTAATATGTTGGGGGAAGAGTCAACACAGCTTTTGTAAAGGAAAATCATGTCTCCCTAGTCTATTAGAATTTTTTGAGTGTGTCAACAAACGTACACAATGGTGATTCAATGGATGCAATGTTTTTGGGCTCTCGGAAAGCCTTTGACAAAGTTCCTCACCAAAGGCTCTTAAGCAAAGTAGGATGTTATGGGATAAGAAGGAAAGTCCTCTTCTGGATCAGTGACTGATTAAAAGATAGGAAACAATGTTAGGAATAAAAGGTCAGTTTTCACAGTGGAGAGAGATAAATTCCAGGGTCCCCCAAAGACTTGTACTGGGACCAGTGCTGTTCAACATATTCATAAATTATGTGGAAAAAGGGGTGAACAGCAAGGTGGCAAAGTTTGCAGATGATACAAAATTATGCAAGATAGTTAGGTTCAAAGCCAACTGCAAAAAGTTATAAAGTGATCTTACAAGACCAGGTGACTGGGCAAGAAAATGGTGCAATGAAACAAAATGAAAGTGTTGATAAATGCAAAAAATTGCACATTGGAAAAAATAATCCCACCTATACATACAAAATTATGGGATCTAAATTAGCAGTTACCACACACAAAAGAGTTTTTGAAGTCATTGTACATAGTTCCCTGAAAACATCTGCTCAGTGTGCAGTGACAGCCAAAAAAGCTAATAGAATGTAAGGAACCATGAGGGAAGGGATAGATAATAAGACAGAAAATGGAAGTAACGGAAGAGGAGAAGGACCTCAGAGTCCTGGTTGATCGCAGGATGACTATGAGTCGGCAATGTGATGTGGCCGTGAAAAAAGCTAATGCGGTCTTGGGATGCATTAGGCGAGGTATTTCTAGTAGGGATAAGGAGGTGCTGGTTCGGTTATACAAGGCACTGGTGAGACCTCATTTGGAGTACTGTGTGCAGTTCTGGTCTCTCATGTTTAAAAAGGATTAAATCAAACTGGAACGGGTACAAAGAAGGGCCACTAGGATGATCCGAGGAATGGAAAATCTGTCGTATGAAAGGAGACTCGAGGAGCTTGGTTTGTTTACTTTAACCAAAAGAAGGCTGGGGAGGGGGATATGATTGCTCTCTTTAAATATATCAGAGGGATAAATACCAGGGAGGGAGAGGAATTATTTCAGCTCAGTACTAGTGTGGACACGAGAACAAATGGATATAAACTGGCCGTCAGGAAGTTTAGGCTTGAAATTAGACGAAGGTTTCTAACCATCAGAAGGGTGAAGTTTTGGAACAGCCTTCCGAGGGAAACAGTGGGGGCGAAAGACCTCTCTGGCTTTAAGATTAAGCTTGATAAGTTTATGGAGGGGATGGTTTGATGGGATAAAGTGATTTTAGTCAATAGGTCAATAATGTGCCATCGCTGGTAATTAGTAACAATGGTCAATGATGGGATATTAAAAGTTACTACAGAGAACTTTTTCCAGAGGGTCTGGCTAGAGAATTTTGCCTGCATGCTTGGGGTTCAGCTGATTGCCATATTTGGGGTTGGGAAGGAATTTTCCTCCAGGGTAGATTGGCAGAGGGCCTGTAGGTTTTTCACCTTCCTCCGCAGCATGGGGCAGGGGGCGCTTGCTGGGCAGGGGGCGCTTGCTGGAGGATTCTCTGCGACTTGAAGTCTTTAAATCATGATTTGGGGACTTCAACAGCTGAGTCAAGGGAGAGAATTATTCCAGGAGTGGGTGGGTCAGCTTTTGTGGCCCGCATCATGCGGGAGGTCAGACTAGATGATCATAATGGTCCCTTCTGACCTTAGAGTCTATGAGTCTAAAATATCATAATGCCACTGTATGAATCCATGTTACTCCCACACCGTGAATACTGTGTGTGGTTCTGCCCCATCTCAAAAAAGATAGAACTGGAAAAGGTGCAGAGGAGGGCAACGAAAATGATTAGGGGTATGGAACAGCTTCCATATGAAGAAACAGATTAAAAAGATTGGGACTGTTCATCTTAGAAAAGAGATGGGGGGGGGGGGATATGATAGAGGTCTATAAAATCATGAATGGTGTAGAGAAAGTGAATAGGGAAGTGTTATTTACCCCTTCACATAATCAGGTGGCATCCAATGAAATTAATAAGCAGCAGGTTTAAAACTAAGATAAGGAAGCACTTCTTCACACAACACACAGTCAACCTGTGGAACTCACTGCTAGGGGGGTTGTGAAAGCCAAAAGCAAAACCAGGTTCAAAAAGAATGAGATAAATTCCTGGAGGATAGGTCCATCAATGGCTATTAGCCAAGATGGTCAGGGATGCAACCCCATGCTCTAGATGTCCTAAACCTCTGACTACCAGAAGCTGGGACTGGACAACAGGGGATGGATCAGTCAATAAATTGTCCTGTTCTGTTCATTTGCTCTGATGCATCTGGTAAAAGACATTGTTGGAAAACACGATACAGGACTAGATGGACCATTGGTCTGATCCAGTATAACAATTTGCATGTTCTTACGTAATATAATAAGACCTCTAAAAGCAGCTGAGCTTATTCATTCTGTCCAATAGACTTTTGGAAGGTATATGTCAAATTAGGTGTTTCTTTATCTGCTGAAATACATATAGACTCTAGTGTTGCTTCCACATTTTCTTTATCTTAGGTTGTATAGGCTCATGCTTTTACATGCAGAGGGCCCCAGTTCACTCCCTGCAGACATCGCAAACGGGTGGCACTGGTGTCACATTTGGCTATGCTGTCTGTAACCACTAAACCACAACCAACTTCCTGCTCCTGGAAGAGAAGCTGAAGCCCAGTACTCCACTGGTGCTCCGCAATATGTGTTGTGTCTCTGAAAGGGGTAGGGTCAAACCCAGTGAAAAAAATATCCATACATCTATAAGAGTTAGTGTAAGGACCCTGGAGTAACTGTGGGAATGATTTTATATTGTAAAACATTGTATTTGGATGTTGTGTTAATATTTGTTTTTCTGTTGCATTTTTAGTGTTTGTATTTGCCCCCTTTAAGAACAGAATGTGGGAAACAGCATGTGTTGGAGACTGAGTGGTGTGATATGACCTGTGCGTCCACGGTCTGGAAGACCCTGCCTGCCTAAGATCTGAAAAGGTCAGAACTTGAATTAATAAACTTATTTTCCCAGTAAACAACCCTCGTTCTCTTTAGCACTTGAGATGCTGCTCAGGGTGTTGTTAATGCAGTGTTGCCAGGTCTCATGATTTTATTGTGAGACTTGTGGTATTTGATGTTTTTCTTAAAGTCCCTGCTGCTGGAACCAGAAGACTGCAGGAGAGTCTTAGCTTTCCTTCCCCTTCGTCCCCACCCCCCATACATTTCTAATCCTCCTGGTTGCAGAGAAAACCTTGAAAAAATGAAGCTAGAGCACCCTAAAGATTTCAAAACCAGAAGGCAAAGAAAAAAGAAGGCAACATTTATTATTTAAAACAAAATATCATGATTCTTGGGCCCCGACTCATGATTTTTGCACATTTGGGGTTGGCAGTACTGCTAATGAACTACAGTTTTTCACCAATAGGTCACAGTCTGAATCCTGCCCAGCTCAGCAGGGATTAACAGCTGTTCACATCTAATGGATGTTTGGTGGCCCCTATTTGAGATGAGGCTCATTTCTAGGTTCCACATCATCTCTTCAGACTGTCTCTCACTATGTGATTGTACTGGGCCTAGCCCGATGGCTCCCTGATCGCACTTAGATCCTCTATTTAGAATTCCTGCAGCAGGGGCCAAAATTGCCCTTTTCACTATAAATTTGTGGGAAGTGGAATCACTGCAATTGTTATATACACACTGGGATGAGCAGGAGGAGTTCAAAAATCAGAAGACAGACCAAAACCCATGATTTGATGTTGGGGCTGATCTCATGCTATTTTGAAGTCTGACTTATGATGTTTGAACTTTTGGGGTTGGCCTATACTATGTTTTTTCAATAGACTTTTAGTATGTATCCAACAAGTTCTTGGAATGTATTGGAGACAATTTTTATTTCAGAAGGTCGAAAAAGCTATTAGGGGAGAGGCTATTCTAGATTTGTTTTTGACAAATAGGGAGGAACTGGTTGAGAATTTGAAAGTGGAAGGCAGCTTGGGTGAAGGTGATTATGAAATGATAGAGTTCATGATTCTAAAGAATGGTAGGAGGGAAAACAGCACAATAAAGATAATGGATTTAAAGAAGGCAGACTTTAGCAAACTCAGGGAGTTGGTAGGTAAGATCCCACCAGAAGCAAATATAAGGGGACAAACAGTTAAAGAGCGTTGGCAGTTTTTCAAAGAGACATTATTAAGGGCACAAGAGCAAACTATCCCACTGCGTAGGAAAGATAGGAAGTATGGCAAGAGAATACCTTGGCTTAACCAAGGGATCATCAATAATCTAAAACTCAAAAAAGAGTCCTACAAAAAGTGAAAACAAGGTGAAATTACGAAGGATGAACATAAACAAATAACACAAGTATGTAGGGACAAAATTAGAAAGGCCAAGGCACAAAACAAGATTAAACTATCTAGCAGCACAAAGAGTAACAATAAAACATTCTGCAAATACATTAGAAGCAAAAGGAAGATCAAGGACAGGTTAGGCCTGTTACTCAACGAGGGGGGAAAAACAATAACAGAAAATGTGGAAATGGCAAAAGTGCTAAATTACCTTTTTGTTTCAGTTTTGACCAAAAAGGTCAGTAGCGATTGGACATCTAACATTGTGAATGCCAGTGAAAATGAGGTAGGATCAGAGATTAAAACAGAGAAAGAACAAATCAAAAATTACTCAGACAAGTTAGATGTCTTGAAGTCACCAGGGCCTGATGAAATACATCCTAGAATACTCAAGGAGCTGACTGAGGAGATATCTGAGCCATTAGCAATTATCTTTGAAAAGTCACAGAAGATGGGGGAGATTCCAGAGGACTTGAACAGGGCAAGTATAGTGCCAATCTATAAAAAGGGAAATAAGGACAACCCAGGGAATTACAGGCCAGTCATCTTAACTTCAGTACCCGGAAAGATAATGGAGCAAATAATGAAGCAATCAATTTGCAAATACCTAGAAGATAATAAGGTGATGAGTAACAACATGGATTTGTCAAGAACAAATCATGTCAAACCAACCTAATAGCTTTCTTTGATAGGGTAAAAAGCCTCATGGATAAGGGGAAGTGGTAGATGTGTTATATCTTGGCTTTAGTAAGGCTTTTTGATACTGTCTTGCATGACCTTCTCATAAACAAACTAGGGAAATACAACGTAGATGGAGCTACTATAAGGTGGGTGCATAACTGGTTGGAAAACCATTCCCAGAGAGTAGTTATAAGTGGTTCACAGTCAAGCTGGAAGAACATATCAAGTAGGGTCCACAGGGATCAGTTTGGGTCTGGTTCTCGTCAATATCTTCATCAATGATTTAGATAAAGGCATAGAGAATGCACACATAAAGTTTGCGGATAATACCATGCTGGGAGGGGTTGCAATAGCTTTGGAATATAGGATTAAAGTTCAAAATGATTTGGACAAGCTGGAGAAATGTCCGAAGTAAACAGGATGAAATTCAATAAGAACAAATGCAAAGTACTCCACTCAGGCTAGGTCTACACTACAGGGGGGGGGTCGACCTAAGATACGCAACTTCAGCTACGTGAATAGCGTAGCTGAAGTTACGTATTTTAGGTCGACTTACCTGGCTGTGAGGATGGCGGCGAGTCGACCGCTGCCGCGCTGCCATCGACTCTGCTTCCGCCTCTTGCCGCGGTGGATTTCCGGAGTCAATGGCAGAGCGATCAGGGATCGATTTTATCGCGTCTTCACTAGACATGATAAGTCGATCCCCAATAGATCGATTGCTACCTGCCGATCCGGCGGGTAGTGAAGACGTGCCCTTAGGAAGGAACAATCAATTGCACATGTACAAAATGACTGCCTAGGAAGGAGTACTGCGGAAAGGGATCTGGGGATCATAGTGGATCAGAAGCTAAATATGAATCAACGGTGTAACACTTGCAAAAAAAGAAAACATCATTCTGGGATGCATTAGCAGGAATGTTGTAAGCAAGACATAAGAAGTAATTCTTCTGCTCTACTCTATACTGCTTAGGCCTAAACTGGAGTATTGTGCCCAGTTCTGGGCACCACATTTTGGGAAAGATGTGAACAAATTGGAAAAGGTCCAGAGAAGAGCAACAAAAATGATAAAGGTCTAGAAAACATGAGGGAAGATTGAAAAAATTATGTTTGTTTAGTCTGAAGAAGAGAAGACTAAGAGGGGACATGATGATCGTTTTCAAGTACATAAAAGGTTGTTAAAAGGAGAAGGGAGAAAAATTGTTCTCTTTAACCTCTGAAGATAGGACAAGAAGTAATGGGCTTAAATTGCAGCAAGAGTGGTTAGGTTGGACATTAGGAAAAACTTCCTGTCAGGGTAGTTAACCATTGGAATAATTTGCCTAAGGAGGTTCCGGAAGAGCAGGTTAGACAAACACCTATCAGGGATGGTCTAGATAATACTTAGTCCTGCCATGAGCCTGTTCCTGAGTAAATTTTAAATTCAATAGTCTTTCCATGAATATTCAATTTCATTCTCCAGGCAGGCTCTGTGTCATCAGACATGATAGATCCAAGAAACAGTAGCTCTTCATTGTCTGTACTATTAGTCAGCTCCCTCATTGCTTTGGTGCAGCAAACAGCTACAAAATGTCCATATTATGTGCATCTGTTATGCCTTCTGCCTATGGCAAAACATACATCTTTGGGCTATGAATTTTTCCACACTTGTGCATGTAGGCTGAAAGGCTTTAGTGTTTGACTTGAATTTGTCCTTCTTAGCCTGGGAGTTCTCTCTCATTGCCTCAGGAGTTTTATGATAATGACTTTCAGCTTTCATGTGGTCTACAACTTCTAAGCTAGTTTCAGGTTTTTCAAGTTGCTCTTGCCTTTTGTTCTGCTGTTTGAATAGTGCAGAGGGGTGGACTAGATGATCTCTCGAGGTCCTTTCCAGTCCTATGATTCTCTATTATTCTATGTTAAAAGCTGATGTAAGAAGTTGCCAGAGAAAGCCATTTACACTGCACATGTTCTATGGGACCTACAGAACCCAGGGACGCAGCATGTTAATTTACTTTGCGGGGTTATTTTACATTAAGGGAAATAAAAAAAAGAAGTACTAAAGTCGGCAGCAGACAGCAGTTATAGAGTTGGAGGCTGGAAGAGACCATATTATCATGAAGTGTACTTTTGCTCATTTCAGTATTCCAGACCAACTAGTGATGGACAATGGACCACAATTCACTGCAGCAGAATTTAAGACATTCTGCAGGAAATATAATTTTGATCATGTTACTAGCAGCTTATATTACCCACAAGCGAACAGAGAGGCTGAGATAGCTCTGCAGACCGCCAAGAAAATCCTACAACTGGAAAATCCATTCCTTGCTCTTTTAAGCTACCAATCAATACCAATGGCAGCTACTGGATACAGTCCAACACAACTCCTAATGGAAAGAAAACAGAAAAAACAGTTATTTACCTTGCTGTAACTGTCGTTCTTTGAGATGTGTTGCTCATGTAGCTGTGTGCTCGCCTCAAACACCGCCGCTGGAAAGTTTTCCCTCATTTATGGAAAGTCAGTAACCTTTTTTGTTCTTTGAGAGCTTCCTCATGTGCATTCCAATGTAAGTGACTCCCAAGCAGTTGTGCAGATGGAGGGTTCAAAGTAATTGGTATGCTGATTGGACTGCCACTCAGCCAAACCCAACATTGTCTCTAGCCTGTTGGGTGATGGCATAGTGAAATGTGAAAGTGTGAACTAATGACTACGTTGCCGCTCTGCAAATGTCCTGGATAGGAACGTGTGCCAGAAATGCTGTCAAAGATGCTTGGGTCCTTGTGGAATGTGCCATTAGGGCAGGGGGAGCCTTGACCTTTGCAAGGTCATAACATGAGCAGATACAGGAAGTGATGCAGGAAGGGTCTCCCGTCTGAGCTGAGACAGGAGACCCTTCATCCTGTCTGAAATGGCTATGAAAAGTTGAGCGGATTTCTGAAATGATTTAGTTCTTTCTCTGTAGAAGACTAGTGCACATCTAATGTCCAGATAGTGGAGCCTCTGTCCCTCTCTGTTGGCATGTGATTTCGGATAGAAGACCGGAAGGAAGATATCCTAGTTACTATGGGATTGGGAGACCACCTTTGGAAGGAAGGCCGTATGCCAGCGCAATTGGATCTTGTCCTTGAAGAATACTATATAAGGTGGTTCTGACATGAGGGCAGAGATCACCAAGATCCTCCTGGCAGAAGTAATGGCCACCAGGAAGGCCATCTTCCATGACAGGTGGAGCAGCGACCATGTTGCCAGTGGTTCAAATGGAGGTCCTGTCAGTCTTGCCAATACCAAGGTGAGGTCCCAGGAAGGGATTGGTTGCCATACCTAGGGGTACAGTCTCTCAAGGCCCTTAAGAAATCAACTACAGATATAGTTTGAGAAAATAGAACAGCCATTCACCCAGGGATGGAAGGCCGAGATTACCGTCAGATGGGCCCTAATAGATGACACAGTTAGCCCTTGCCGTTTCAGGTGAAGTAAGTAGTCTAAAGTGAATGTCAGTATTGACTGTGTGGGTGAGACACCTTTCTGTGTGGACCAAATCAAGAACCTTTTCCACTTTGCCAGGTAAGTGGACAGTTTTCTGCTCCCTAAAAGCACCTCGTGAACCAGCTCTAAACTAGCTACCTGGGGCAGAGGTCTTCTCTGAAAGCCCCTGCTCCTCCTTCTATGATAGTCTTGGTGGGCAGGTAGCAGGAAGAAACGGTAGCTGGTTGAGGCTTATAATGTTTCCTAGAGGGAGCTGGTGTACACAATCCAGAGGACTTCAGGGTGGCCCTCAAGTCCTTTAGGCTAGGCAGCTTAGAGTCTGTCTGCTCGGGAAAGCGTGATGTACCCTCGAAAGGAAGGACTTGTAATGTCTGCCGAAGCTCAGGAGATAAGCCTGAGAATTAAAGCCAAGAGCTTCTGTGCATTGCCACCACTGAGGCCATGGATCGGGTTTCAGAGTCCACCATGTCCAAGGCTGTCTACAGGGACACCCTTGCCACAGATTTGCCTTCCTCCACTAGAGCTGAAAATTCACACCCGGACTCGTGGTAGTAGCTCCTTAAATTTCAACACAGAGTCCCAGGAGTTAAAATCATATCAGCTCAGGAGCACTTTCTGACTTGTGATCCTGAATTGGAGGTCACTGGTTGAATAGACCTTTCTACCAAAGATGTCTAGTTTCTTGCCATTCTTGGCCTTGGGGGTTGGCTCCTGCTGACCCTGTGGAGAGTCTATCAGTGCCGGACTCAACAGTACTCATTCCGAGGCAGGAGTCAATGATACCGTATGAGTTGCTGGAGCCTTAGAGTGCCTTGGGCTGGGCTGCACTTTACTAGTGTCTCTCTGCCTCGCCAACCTCAGAGTTGGAGAGTGAACTCTGTTAGTCTTTTTCTGCTTCTTTCTCGGCACTGGTGATGGAGAACAGTGCCGAGAGTCCCTCACTGGAGCGATCTTCAGCACTGGGGATGACGAACATTGCTGAGGCTCCTGAGAAGCAGGAGCATCCTTTCTCGGTGCCAGAGACGTGGACCGGTGCTGAGTCTCTTTTAGAGTAGCCGGAGTGCTCCTTACCGAGGCTGAAGTACTCGGGGCTGAGAATGAGTGACTCGATTCTGAGGGAGGTTGTAATGCTGCCTCCATGAGGATAAACCTGAGCCTAGTGTCTCTATCTTTTTGGTGTGGGGCCCGAAGTCTTTGCAGATCCTACAGAGCTCCCACATGTGAGTTTCCCCGAGGCACTTAAGGCAGCTGAAATGGGGATCACTCACAGGCTTGTGGCAAGATGCACAAGGCTTAAACCCAGAGACTGAGGCATGCCCCAGTACCGGGCAGGGATTAACCCTGCACAGCGGGGGTTTGCTAACCTAACTCACTAACTCTATCTAACAACTGAAACTTAACAACTACGAATAAAGATAACTAAATACGACGGGTAGAATAAAAGTCCACACAAGGAGTACTTGCAAATGCAAGGACAAGGTAGTTCCAGCGACCGTCATGGGTGGTAAGAAGGAACTGAGAGGGCTGCAGGTTGGCAGGACACTTTATACTGGCATTCTGAGAGCACGACTCCAGGAGGCACCAGAGCCAACCTGATGGATACCACGGAGGGAAAACGTTCTGGCAGTGGTACTTGGGGTGAGCACATTCCTACATTGGAATGGACATGGGCAAGCACTCCAAGAACTGCTGTTCCAACTTTGGAAAATAACTTATCTCCAAAGTGGACAGACATGAAGAAAGGAGCCAAACTAGATAAAAGTCTAAAAGAGCTTAAAGAACACTTTTACAACAGATGTCATTCAGAGAATCACCAGGTCATAGATTCAGGTGACCATGTTCATGTCAAACAGGATGGAGAAAAAAGATGGATAAATTCAGCTGTCATAAAGAAAAAGACTTCAGCACCCAGATCATGTGAATGAGACTGGCAGTGGAGAGTTCAGCAGAAACTGCTGACATCTACAGATGGTTACTCAGAACAACGCAGAGCGCAAACTCTACAGATGGTAGATGAAGACGACAACTTGAGGATTCCAAACCCACCACACCGATTCATTGCAACTAATGGACAGGCAGATGTCCAAGTTGTTATGTTTTCGGGTCATATAGTTAGAAAACCAGTATGATTTGGAGACACTTAACAGACTGATATATGCCAAACTTCAAAGGCAGCATGATAATGTAAATATTGTAAATGGTAGGAATGTAGAATTTTAAGTGGGAGATGTAATGCAGCGGTTTTCAAACTGTGGGTTGTGACCCCATTTTAATGGGGGTCACCAGGGCTGTCTTAGACTTGCTGGGGTCTGGGGGCCAGGGCCGAAGCCCGAGCCCCATTGCTTGGGCTTCAGCTTTGGCCCCCGCACCAGGGGCAGCAGGGCTCGGGCAGGCTCAGGCTTCAGTCCCCCCTCTTGGGGTCATGAAGTTATTTTTGTTGTCAGAAGGGGGTTGCGGTCAGGGCCGGCTCCAGGGTTTTTGCCGCCCCAAGCAGCGGAAGAAAAAAAAAAGAAGCCGCGATCGCGATTGGCTGTAGCTCCACCGCGCCGCTTTCTTCTTCGGCAGCACTTCGGCGGCAGGTCCTTCCCTCCGAGAGGGACCGAGGGACCCGCCGCTGAATTGCCACTGAAAGGCCCGACCTGCCACCCCTTCCCCTTGGCCGACCCAAGCACATGCTTGCTCAGCTGGTGCCTGGAGCCGGCCCTGGTTGCGGTGCAATGAAGTTTGAGAACCCCTGGTGTAATGAAATGCAAAACTGTATTATGCTGTTCGGCCACTAGGTGGCACTGTGTGTAACATGCCTTATTTAAGCTAACCTCAGCCAGACCTGGCAGTGCATTAAAGGATCTCATAGTGAACATATCTGGTGTGTATGTCTCTCAGAAGGAGGCTTTATAGCCAGTTTGTATCTGGTACAGTCTATATCTGGTACCTGCCAGTAACAACCCTGCAGCCTACTGTGTATAAGTAGTAAACGACAGGCACCATCCAATTTGTCAGTTTTACCCTCTGATGTCCACACTCAGCCTTAACTCTGTAGTCTGGGTGCAGAGGCTATTAATGGGGGAGTAGGGAGGCCTGAACACAAGGTCAGATGGGGCAAGATGAGAGGAAAAGACTAAGAAGCCACGTGCCTAGCATCCCTTCTGCTTGCAACTCCTTCCCATCTCCACTGTTTGTCTTGCTAATTTAGAGTTTAAGCTTTATGGAGCAGGGGTCATGTCTCCTCCCTGTTCTGTGAGGTACCTGGCAATTGGATGAATAATAGTGATAGGAAGAGTTGCCCTCTAATAAGTCCTGGGAGTCTGGTGTTGCTAGGGAAATACTGCAGAGTCCTCAAAATCTGTTTGTGCTGTCTGCAATGTGGAGTTTGATGGAGGAGAGTGATGGACACGGAGAAGAAAGTCAGGAAAGAACAGAAAGAAAAAGGAGAGAAGAGGCTGAAGCATTTCCTTTTACCAGAGACTAACCGCGGCTATCCAGCCCCGTTGGGAAGTGCTGTCTCAAGTGAAGAGGAGCTGACCCAGACATCCCAGGACTTAAGGGGAGGAAACTAGATGACAAAGGGGAGGAGGCAAGCAAACCATTAGTTATGGAGTCTGACTCTCCACTCTCACACTGGTTTTACACCGGTGTAACACCACTTATTTCAGCAGTAACAGAGTGGAGAATTAGTTTAAAAATATTTGGAGGTGGAATGGCTCCAAAGGGAAAAACTTGGACCACCTTCCCTGCATTGAGCTGGCTTCTGAAAAAATCTCCCCCAGATTCATTCAGCATTTTCCCTCCCTCTTTCACCAGTTCACTGTGAATGAGCTGAAATGCTACAGACAGCTTACAGCAACTGTGGAAATGTAGATTTGACTAGGAATCTCTCTGATGATTTCTGTATCTGTCTACTAGGGCTCTAATCCTGCTAGATATTCATTTAATAAAGGGACCAGCTGGCTTTTTCTCCTCAGAGTAAAACCCAAACTCAAAATCCTGAATTCTATCAAGAGTAGCTCGGACTCTGTATGCACAGGGGATATGGGAGTGGTTAATACGCCAGCTAGGAGAATGGGCCTTCTTCTCTGTGTGAGCAGAGCCACAGATAAACCCTTTTACACTGCATCATCGTGAACGTGTGGGCAGGTGCTGTGTGGCTGAATCTCCCTGCAGATTAATTATTCTTCACTGAAATGGTTTTCTGGCTTTTCCATTGCTCTAGCTCCCTGGTGGTTTGCTGAAAGGCCTACCTGGGGTGCATGTGATGCCAGCTTGTGCAAGAACTGGATATGGGGGCACAATAATTGTGAATGCTATAGCCTGTTTATAACTATAGGGGCAAATATGCCCCATACAGGATTGTGCCAATGCTAAAAAAACAGCATTTAATCTTCCCTCAGATAGTCAACTGTACAGCCTTGCTAACTGCCACATATAGACCACCCCATCCCTTGCCTACAGCTGCCTTGCACAGTGGAAGCCTTTGGACGGAAGATGACTGAACTGCTGGTTAATTTTATTAGTATACAGGAACAGGCACTGGTTTTTCCCCACAGGTTTTCACCTGCTAGTAATCTGGCCTTAGGCATTTTATGTTGCCTGAACCCCTCTATCCCATTGAAGCTGGAACACGATTGACATACCACTGTCATTTCACTTAAACAAAACACACCTACCCCATAAACAGGAGTGACTTGGCATGAATGGAAGCCCTCCCTCACAGTACTTTTAAAATGGCTCCAGCCTCCCTATTGCGTGATAGATGGCAACCGCAGATCTGCACATGACAGGGGAAATGTAGCAGTGGTCCCTCCTTTAAACATATACAGTTGATGAATGAGCCAATTGGCTGAATATGTACATTTTTAGTAGTATATTGGTGGACTACACAGTAGAATTTGACTATAATGAAGTCACGTGGTCCAGGAGCATGAGTCTAGGGAGCGGAGTGGAGAGGGGGTGGTGGTCCATGGAGAGTTGCATGGGGTATGTGTATAGTAGGAATAGACAGTCATGGGGAGGCAATGTCATAGGCGTAGGGTACAGGGAGATGGGTTACTTGGAGGGGGTGTTTTTCCATGAGGGTCAGTTGCTATGATAGTGGGGTGTGGTGTACCATGGGGATGGATTGCTGAGTGGGACGATTTAGTGGGGTGGAGTGCCATGGGGTAGGCATTGTAGTGCAGGGGCTGTTGAGTGGGGGGATACAAGGGAATGAAGGCACAGGAGGTACTGTTGTTAGGGCACAGGGGTATAAGCTGCTGTGGCTGTAGCTTGCTGTGAGGATGCGGTGCGGCAGGTGTGTTGCTTGGCAAGAGCAAAGGCAGAGGAATGGAGTACTGGGTGTGTGTGGTGTGTTGGGAGTAGGGTGCAGTAGAGCTAGGGCACGGGGGGACACATTAGGAACGATGCATTGCTGCTGGCTTGGGGAGCTGTGGGGGAGTACAAGGGGCTGGGATATTGAGAGGGTGAGATGCAGGCATTGGCATTCCATGGGCAGGTGCAGAGGGTTGGGTACTGTAGGGATGTGGTGCACTGGGGTAGGCTGCAGGGCTCTGAGGTTCAAGGGGGTGAGGTGTCATGGAGATGCTGCGCTGATGGTAGGACGTAGCAGGGTCGGGGCACAAGGAGTGGGGGGTTGGAAGGGAGGGTGTCCTGGAAGTGGTGGGGGGCTGTGAGAGTGGGTACTGGGGATGAGTTGCCATAGCGGTGGGGTGCTGTGATGTGGAGTGCTGTGGCAAGTGGGACTGTGGATGTGGTATGAAAGGAGGTGACGTTGCTATGGGGCTGCGGTGCACAGTCATGGGGTAGTCATAGGGGTATGGTGTAGAAGTGGTATGCCATGGCGGTGGTGTGCTGGATGTTGGGATATCACGGGTATGTGGTGCTGATGTGGAGGGGTGCAGGCTGTTAAGGGAATGAAGGTCTGGGGATTTGGTTACCAAGCAGAGCCATGCAAGTGGGGTGTATGGGGTGGAGTGTCAGGGCAGTGACATACCATGGTGATGGGATGGTGAATGGTGGGCTGACATAGAGATGGGCTGTCATGTCAGCAGGTGGAGTGTATTGGGGGATGGTGCTGGGGAGGTGATGTGCATGGGGTCAGGGTGTCGTGGGACTGGCGCCCAGATACAGGTTGCTATAGGGGAGGGATGACATGGGGTGCTGTGGAGGTTGGGTGCCTTAGGGCTAGAGCAAATGGCTGTTAGGTGGATTTTTATTTTTATTTTTTTTATTAATGGAGATATCCCATCTCCTAGAACTGGAAGGGACCTCGAAAGGTCATCGAGTCCAGCCCCCTGCCTTCACTAGCAGGACCAAGTACTGATTTTGCCCTAGATCCCTAAGTGGCTCCCTCAAGGTTTGAACTCACAACCCTGGGTTTAGCAGGCCAATGCTCAAACCACTGAGCTATCCCTCCCCCCGAAGCACTGAATGGGCAGTGCTTTGCTCTGGGGGGTGGGGTTGGATGCTGTGAGGGCGAGAGGTGGGGGAGGGAGGCATCAAATGCCTGGAGCTTGGATGTGTGATGGTGAAGTTCTGCAGGTGTACAGTGCTGTCAGTGTAGGGTGCTGGGAGGAGGAGGTGCTGGGTCCTAAGTGGGTTGGATTAACTAAGTGGGTGCTGTGGGTGTGGGGTGAAATGCCATGTGGCTGTGCTGCGCATAGGTGGGGGTGCTTTAGAGTTGGGATGCAGAGAGATGGGTCTATGTGGATAAGGTATCATGAGGCATGGGGTGGGGGGTTGGGTGCCAGGGTGTGTCTGCGCCATGAGCATGGGGCTCAGCAGAGTGAGGTGTTGTGGGAATGTGGTGTGCGGCATGGGGTGCTGCAGAGATGTGGGGATGGAGTGTTGTTGGAGTGGTGTGCATGGCAGTGTGGTGCAGAGCGGTGGGTGCTGCCCATGTGGGGTAGTATGGGGGAAGGATGCCATGGGGTTAAGTGGAGCCTGATGAGGTATGGGATGCTAGGTTACATTGTTTAATGCTTAAAAATCACCATTTTTAAGTGCTAAATGTTACCTGCTTTTATTGTGAAGTGGAATGAAGTAGAATCCAAAATGTGTTCATTGTACTGCAGTAAACAGATTATGGTTGTGGTTCAAGTGAAATTTTTCTGTATTTCTGCAGAGGGCAGAAATTTCTGTATGGGGAAATTATTCCAATCTAGGATTCCTCTGTTTCTGTTCCCTACATGCATAACATTTAAACAATAACTAAGAACTGACTTTTCTCCACATGGAGGACACATCATGGCCAGTTCATCTGCTGTTCTAGCACAATGTCAGGTCCTAGATAATTTCTTTTCTTTTCAAACATAAACATCAAAATTTAAGACATAACTGTGTAAAATGACAAGCCCAGGCTTGATTGCATCCTGAACAGACTCCAAACTTGGAAATCATCTGTTAATGGTAGCTAAGAGATGTGGAAATCTTAGTTTTGAAATAGCGGACTTTGAAGAATATTTAACACTGGAGAGGAAGTGCCTGGCTAAACTGGTTGAGTGGAATGCTACAGCACCAGCAGGACTGCAAATCCACAGCCCAGTGCCTCGGCCTGTTGCTAAGAAAGGAGGATAAGAACACAGCACATGCCCTTTTTCACGTAAAGACATTCTTTATTTGATATTTTTTATATACAATATTACTTTTCATCTGTAAAAAGTACATATGCAGGGTACCAGGTTGGAGGCAGCCAGAAAGTTCCCAAATCAGAAGGTTGTCTCTTGCCCCTCTGTTATTTCAGAGGAAAAATAATCTGTGAACTTTATGCAAAGAAAGTGCGGCAGAACGACAGTGCAACTTCCACCGAGAGTGACAGGGATTAAAAACAACAGATTCTGACCGAACCAAGCCATGCAGTCTTCTCTCTAGCTTGTAGTGGTTCCCAACCTTTTGGGCAACTGTAGAGCAGTTGTAGAAACCAGTGCTTGCCCTACCTTATAGAACGGTGCACACGTTAACCAGTAATGGAGATCAGGTTGCTCTCAGTATGACAGCCCAATCTGCACTTTTGGTCAAAATAATATTTCCCAAAACATGGCAAGTGAAGGACTGGTTGAGAGTTATGGCGGGAGTGCAGTCAGACCACTCAATTGTCCTCCAGAGAATCAGCATTTATTTCTTTAAAATAAAGTCAATTTCTGGGTGTTATGCCTGTGGTGAAAACCTTAGAAACATGGAGTAAGGTCTGGTCTATACTAGGAAATTAGGTCAGTATAACTACATTGCTCCGGGGTGTGAAAAATCCACACCCGAGCGATGCAGTTAATCTGACCTAATCCCTGATGTAGACAGTGCTA
Organism: Trachemys scripta elegans; assembly: GCF_013100865.1. NCBI lineage: Eukaryota > Metazoa > Chordata > Testudines > Emydidae > Trachemys > Trachemys scripta. Next base: position 141,477,436 of record NC_048298.1, on the reverse strand, counting down.
GGTCGACAGGCGAATACTCCCGTTGACCCAGCTATCGCCTCTTGGGAAGGTGGAGTAACTACGCCGATGGGAGATAGTGTCTTCACTGATGCGCCACAGTAGTGCAGCTGTAGTGGCTTATGTGTAGACATACCCTAAGTGTAACTAGTGCAGAGATGTCTGCCTGAGTTGGTAGAGAGCATGAAAAGATAGCTCTGAAGTGTGAACTGTCCCATGCATTTCAATGAATGCTAATTCAGATCCCAGTGATGATGCTTTAAATGTCCACATTATTAACCATTTCACTGCTCACCACACTAGGTAGGAAAGCAGAGGAAATATCCTATGATGAAACTCTACACCAGCATTTCCAAAAGAGACAAGGGGGAGGAGCATCTGGGAGCCCAGATGGTGTATAAATTAAGATCTGTAGGCCTTTAACAACACATGGCGGGGCTCCCAGAAGAGTGTGATTGGTTTCATTTTCCACAGCATTCAAGAGTTTGGAAAACACTGGTTCAGAGTGCGCACCAAGGAATGAGAAGTAGCAGGGGCAGTGCATGGAGGGTTATCATCTTTAAGGTTTGGGGCAGGGGAACCTAAACACCCTGAGCTGACTTGGGAACCACAGAACTTTCTCTGACTTTCCACTGACTTCAGGTTTGTTCTCTGGATCTCCAGAATAGCTACAATTGTATATACAAAAATCTTCAATAAGAGGTTTAAGGAGCATTTTGTGCAGTAAGTGAGCAGCTGGAATGTCATTTTAGCCTTATTCAGTAAATGGAGCAAAGCCAAGAAGGAAACTGTCAGGTGTGCTTGGCACCCACAACTCCAGCTAAGTCACTGGGAATTGCAGATGTTTAGCCTCTCTGAAAATCAGGCCCAAAATGTTAAAAATAATGCCTTTGCTCCTGGTGGATCCTGGCCTACAGAGGCCTGATTGGGATGTGGATTGCACATTCGTACCTTGAGTGCACGCAAACAGAAAATGGACAGTTTGGGGATCTCCAGGGTCTTTCGCAAAGCCAGTTTGCCACAAGAAATGTGTTACCTAGGGAGGTGGTGGAGTCTCCTTCCTTGGAGGTTTTTAAGGCCCGGCTTGACAAAGCCCTGGCTGGGATGATTTAGTTGGGAATTGGTCCTGCTTTGAGCAGGGGGTTGGACTAGATGACCTCTTGAGGTCCCTTCCAACCCTGATATTCTATGATTCTATGATTCAAGTGCACACCTTGTTTTCTGCTCTTGTTTCTTCCTGTAAGAACACAGGGTGCTGTAGAAATTGCCAACCAAGACAGCAGCAACTTGAATGAAAGCCAGAACTATGTGTTTGTTTGGTTAGAAGATATAGCACAAGACTTGGAGACAGCTAACACTAAAATATCACTCTGTTAAAAAAATAAGTATCTATACCTTCAGAAAAGTTTGTAAAACAGCAGCAACAGAATGAAAGTGACAATGTCCTAGTATGCCACATGTACCCAAGAGAAAACAGAGTCTGAGCTCTTGGCTGCAGCTAACTCCATGCTGCTGGTCAGTATCCCAGCTCTGAAAAGGGCTGAGAAAAAGTCTACCACCTGAAGTCAGGAAAACAAGATGGATGCTTCAGCATCCATGTCTGGTTATTATGGACATCCTTCTCAGAACTCACGACAGCCAAACTCATTCTGCTCTGGGGGCAGCCCAGAATGCTGCAATGCATGAAGGGTACAGCAATTAGTTCACAAAATGTATTACTCTAGAAGTAGGCAGCACATTAGTAACTTTGAGGGAGATGGGTGACTGCATTCTAAACTGGGATATGGTAGAAACCAGCAGACCATGGGATAACTAGATGACAGGAAGCAAATGTCCTTTATTTGGAACCTATTGTATGTTTACACACAGGAGAAATGGCATTGCTGTACATCTGACTGGAGAAAATTACAATTCCCTTGCCATGAAGTGGCTCAGGACCTAAATTCAAATACTTCTTGTGGCAGTGAAGTAACCCCAGTGAGACTTACACAGGCCATTAATTTGAGTGGTGGTTCTGTAATTCAAACCAGTGGGATGGGAAAAGAGTAAACATCAGTGAGAGGTTTGATGTTTCTATTTTTGGGACTCTAGAATTTTGTCCTTGACCTTTCTCTGAAGAGACTGGCAGCCATTCCGTGCTTCCACTGGCCAGGAGGAGTATGGGTTGGCTGGGGTAGAGCCTGTTACTAAAGACTCCCTGTTTTTCCTCAGTCCCCCTTCAACACAGAGAGACTTACAGAACTAAGGCAATGAAGTGCAGGTTCAAACTGGGACTGGAAAAACTCAACTCAATATCACAAAATATTAAAATGGAAAAGCACTAGCTCTTCAATTAGTCATTAATTTCTAATTAGAAAATTATATTTTGTGGCAGTAGTAAAAAGAATCAGTTTATTTTAATTTGAAGTAAACAATTACTTGAATCAGAATTATTTACTACATTCATTACTTTGACTTTTTTCAGATTGATTTTTTTTTACTAGTGCTGCAAATTACAGTAATTGAGTAATTAGTACTAAGATAAAAACTCTTGGCATTTGAGTGTTTTTCAAGCTCTCTCTCTTCCTCCTCTGAAACTGAACTTGCAATCTGGCGACAATCATTTGGATAACATTTGTTCCTAGAGTATACCACATCAGAATTGCCATGACAAGGGGATGATTTTTTAATCTTTAAATTAATGCCAAAGGGTAAAGGAAATTTAGCATTAAGGTGGGATTCACATCACGGGAGTCAGTGGTTCTACCATTCTCTCTCTCCATGCATGGTTCTTTGTCTGTGCATTAAGGCCACAGGCTTATGTGCTTTGCTGAACTGGGGACTAAAAATGGAAAAACTAAATGCCACTTTAGATATACAAAATGGAGCAGATTGTAGCCAGGTCACTCAGGCCAAGATGAGACAATGCATATTGGGGGGACACAGTGTTCTGCAGGACACTGCTGTGCACCAAAGATGAAGGTGGCCGTGGAGTTCATTGTAGCACTCAGTGGGCTGCACTTTCCTGTCTCCATCCCTTCCTGGAGTTCCTGTTGTGGCAATGTTCTTGTTATAGAAAGCTCATTTTCAGGGGCTTAAAACTCAGTCAAAGCAAAAAACCCCAAACCTCTCTTTAAGCTGACATGAGGGGAATGAAGTACTGAGAGCCCAGAAAGGCTCAAATAATTAAAAATGTCACAGGAATCAAAGACAAAGGTGTTTCGTGGCTGGCTGCCTAGTAATAGTACTTTCCTCTGCAGTGAACTGACATAGCTACAACAGGACTATTGTAAAGGCAGCATGTTCATCCTGCTGGTGTGAAGAGGGCAGAAGCACCTTACGATGATCTACAGCCAGCCCTTTCTCAGCTCGAGGGACAGTCACCCTGGGGAAAGAATCTTCGGAGCTGTGAAGAAGAAGAATAAAAAAGGAGGTGAGCAGAATCCTTTTTAGCTCTCAAGGTGCTGGGGCTGGGGGGAGAGATGATTTGCTTTTGAAGATTGAGTTTCTTTAAATAAATATAGCCCACGATGGGGTACTTTGCCCTTTTGTTGTATTTTGAGAAAACAAAATGGAGACGCCTTTAAGACCTCAAACATGTTGGAAATTTGGCGCTGAGGTGTGTGGAAATAAATGACTTACACGTAATATCCTATTCTACCCACTGAGGCATGGTAGGCAGACCCAAAGGCCAATAGCATGAATCTTATATATGCTTTTAATTGAATAAGCCATCTTCTCTAAGGTTGTTTTATTGCCAACTGACTGGAAAGGAAATGCTTAAAATATGTAACCAACAATCTGATTCCAGTCTATGCATACAATATTGATTTAAGACATTTCTCTAGTAAGCTGTCAGCGAGACAGGATGCCTGGTACAGAGTTGCCCACTTAAGCAGAAAAACTGAAAGAAAGGAAATGTTTAGAAATTAAAGCAGCAAGTGAAACTCACTTTAAACAAACCCTACTGATGTTAACAGGCGTTATTTCTGAGTGCACAGGATTCTATTCTATAGATGAGAAGAGATTCTCAGTAATGGGAGACAAGAGTCAGGACACGTATGCTGTAAGTGAAGACTGAAATGCACTACCCCCTTAACTCATGCTGTTGGGCCTGAACTCAGAACAGTGAGGTTGCTTCAGCCAGCAATGTCCAGAGGAAATCATAGAAGTGTAGCACTGGAAGGGACCTCGAGAGGTCATCTAGTCCAGTCCCTTGCACTCAGGGCAGGACTATGTAATAACTAGACCAAATGTATGCAGGTAACACAGCATTATTAACTTGAGTTATGTGGTATATTGGTGTGTAATAGATTTTACCATGTTTCCAGAGAGACTCTCATGTTGGCTTTGCATTGGGGCAGTTTATGGCCCAGATAAAACTTGTTTTAATAAACTAAATCTGAGGCAGTTTTGGTCTCTTGCCATACACCTCAAAAAACAAGGCAAGACTTCAGATTTACAAAGCAGGATTTGTGAGCATTGTCCAAATAATAAAAGCGAGAGTCAAGGAAAACCACACGTTGCATGGACAAATGTAATGCAATGATACAAACTACTATATCTCACCTAAAGAGAACTGTGTCCCAGTGAATGTGATGCAGTCTGCCACATAAACCAGGATGGGCAATTTCTGTTGTTATCTTTGTGGAAGTGGCAGAAAAGGACTGATATAAGGGAGTGTGGCCTTTCCATATGACAGGATTGGTGATCAAGGGAAACAGGACACTTAGCTGTGTCTTCCATACTCTGTGTCCATATCTTGTGTGGTGAACTAACAGCACAGTGCTGCCAGTAAATTACAAAAAACAAATGCTTGGTAACTGTTCTCTGGGCGTGATTGTGCTTCACAGGTCTTTGGACTTTGTTATGAAGGGGGTAAATGAAAAGGAGGCACTGGGAATGGCTGCCAGTCTCGGCAAACTGATGCAGATTAGAAAAGTCAGACAGGTACAGAAAAAATTTCAAATCCTGGTGCTGCTGGTGCAGTTACGTTGCTTTTTTGTTGTTGCTTTGCTCATGCCATCATCAAAATAGAAAGAAAAAACAAATGTCTTAGTCTCTGGAATACACCCCATCTGAGTAGGAGACAAGTGTGCAGTTTCTTGCAAAGGCCAGCAGCAGCAAACTCCAGCCCCTGGCCAGGAAGCCTGTGGTTCCTTTGGCTGCTGGACTCTATATCTAGTAACAGGCTCCACTCTGCTGTTCGGGTTCAAAGCACACAAGGTCTCTGTCCTGCAAATGCCCCAGTAGCATGTTTTGGTCATGTATAAAAAGGAATTATTTCAGAGTTTACTTATCTACAGGTTGAAGAGCTTTGGGAGCAGAGGTTGTTTCTCACCCTGCGTCTTGACTCAGATTAACTAAATGTCTGTCTCCTCTCCAGCCTAAAGTCTCAAGTGGTCCATGTAAACAAAACACAGCTGAGTGCAGTCTCTCCTCTTCTTCCTGGAGCTGTTTTTATCGATAAGCAGGATTTCCTGAAAGTGTGGTGTTGGCTAAATGTAAAACAGGCAAGGGATGAGCTTCTGTGTTAAAAACCCAGTTGTCTAAAGGCAGGAGGTCATCATTGGAGAAAAGCAGATACAGATACCTGGACATCAAAAGAGAAAAACAGGGATTTAAGAATGGCAAAAGCACAAGGTATCGAGCCTGACACTGGCCCCAGGCTGGCCTGTGCCTGCACCCTCAACAGCCAGTTGCCCCAGACTCCTCCCCGCACCGGCTACTCAAACACCTACCTATCCCTCAGCACCCACCTGCCCCCATGAATCCCCTGCCTCAAGAGCTCCATGCATCAGCAGCTCATGAACTCTAATCTCCTGGAGCCCTAGCAGCCCTCTATCCATCTACCCAGTCAAAGTCCTCCACCCAACTATGTCCCCAGACACCCTTGAGCATCTACCCTGCCAGAGATAAAATGTTTTGTGCATCTTCATGTCTTACCGTCATCAGTGCTCAAGGCAGGCTGTGTTCACTGTGTTACATTTATCCGTATATGCAATGCCATTACAGAATTTATATGAACTGTCACATGAAGTGGCACAAGACTTGGCAGCTATGAAAACTCCTCACTGCCCAATTTCTATATTCACAGACTAATTACAAAGTGCAGCCATTGAGGAGACCCTTTCACACTGTTTGGGAGTTTAAGCCTCACGTTTAGGTCTGGTAAAATGAAACAGAGAGAGCTCCTACAGACCAGAAGAGTTTTTGCTTACAAAGTTATATTTTCAGGTTTTAGCAGCAAGAGACATATCTGAGAAGTAATTAAAATTAATTTTTAATATATTGAAAGCTGGAGCTATTGAGGTGAAAATATGCATACCCTGCAAGAGATCACTTAGGAGCAGGTGAGGCAAGGTGCTCAGCCCAGGAGGATGTGCATATTTCTTTGGGGCGGATAGATCTATGTGTGCCACAAAGCAAGGAAAGATTCTAGCCAGTCTCTCCTTTTGCTAACTCGATTTGCTGCCCCTTTCTCTTAATTGCCATATTGTCCCATTTCCCCAGGTCATTTCCAGAGCAAAGAGAGAATCAGCCTGTTGTATGTGTTTTCTTCCTCGTCATTAATTTTATTTTACTGATTCATATACACTCGTTTTCTTGATTTTAAGGGCATGTCTATACAGCAAATGAAGGTGTCATTTTAGCACAGGTAGGCATACCTGCACTACCTTTAATCTAGCTAAATGGGGTAACAATAGCAGTGAAGATGTCTCTGCACAGGCTCTGAATGGGCTAGCCTCCCCAGTACAAGCCTGCTGGGACTCCATACATATTTAGCTTGCTTACCTGCACTGCAAATCACACCTTCATTTGCTGTACAGACAGACCCTAAGAGCTAAAGTCCCCTGAGGAGAGGCAGCAGCTTCAATTAGATCCAACTGGAGGAGCAGTGGTTCCTAGGAAGCTGATTTCATCTGACCCATTTGCCTATGAAGCCAGAGCAGAGGACTAGAGCTGAGCCTTTGGGAGCTGTGTGGAGACAGGCCTGGGCAGAGTGTGGCACAACCTCCAAGGTCAGCTCCAAATGGAAACATCCTCAAGTCTTTGGGGAACTAGAAAAACTTTGAGGCAGTAAAATTCTGTTTTTCTTTATTAATAAATGGTTGGTCATTTTACCTTAGTCACTTACAAAAAAAGTGTGCTAAATGTGGAGTTATTATTTAACATTTATATTGTAGTAGCAACCAGGTGAGGCCCCCATTTTTCTAGTAACTGTACAAACATATAGAAAATTAGTGTCCCACCCCAAAGATAGGTTTCAGAGTAGCAGCCGTGTTAGTCTGTATCCGCAAAAAGAACAGGAGTACTTGTGGCACCTTAGAGGCTAACAAATTTATTAGAGCATAAGCTTTCATGGGCTACAGCCCACTTCTTCGGATGCACCCCAAAGAGTTTACAGCCCAACAGACAACAGTGGCTGAGACAAGTAGGTAAGGTGAGATGGGGGAGACAGGGTAACACAAATAATAGAATGTGTGCAATTCTCAGGCAATCAGGAGCAGCAATCATAATGCCACCTGCCCATTATCATGGGGGAACTCTATCCAGGGAAAAAGACCTGAGGGGGGGGGGGGGTCATGGTAGATAATCTGTGGAAAACGAGCTCCCAGTGAGATGCTGTAGCCAAAAGAGAAAGTTAGGAGGGTGACTTGATGACAGACTATAAGTACCTACATGATGATCAGAAATTTGACAATAGATGGCTTTTCAATCTAGCTGACAAAGGTATAACAAGATCCAATGGCTGGAAGTTGAAGCTAGACAAACTCAAGCTAGAAATAAGGAGCACATTTTTGCCAGTGAGGGTAATTAACCACCGGAACAACTTACTAAGAATCGCCATTAATGGAAATCTTTAAATCAAGACTGGATGTTTTTCTAACAGATCTGCTCTAGTTCAACCTGGAATTAATTCAGGGAAGTTCTATGGCCTGTGTTATACAGGAGGTCAAACTAGATGATCACGATGGTTCCTTCTGCCCTTGGAATCTATGAATCAGATTGTATTTTACTGTGTCCATTATGGAAGAGATGATTTCTGAGGAAGGAGTTGGAGGAGGGTCAGATGGTGGCTTCATGGATTTTGACTGGGAACTTTTCCACATGTAAGGAGCAGCATGAGAGAAAACACAGAAAAGTTTGTCAGAGACATGGGGAATTGGGCTATCAAGGGTGGCATCAATGAGAAAGGCAAGAGCAGGGCTGGCCTTACCATGAGGTGAACTGAGGCGGCCGCCTGAAGTGCCAGTCTGGGGGAGTGTGGGGGAGGGCGCCACTAGGACCCAGAGTGTAGAAAATTGTGTCTGCTGCTGGTGCATATGTATTCTCTCTGCTCTAGATGCACAGAGATAGTGGAGTGCAATGCTGGAGGAAGGAGGGCACAAGAGACATAACAGGCAGGCAGAAGAAAAGGTGAGAGGGAATAACAGAAAGCAGCAGGAGCTGCAGGGAGAGAGAGGAGGAGGAGCCTCTTATGTACCTCTCTATTACCCCCAGGAGCCTGGACTGATTAACACCAGCTTCTCAGGGAGTTTCCTGCTGCTTCCCTGAACCCATTTGAGGAGAACAGGCAGTCAACTGAAGTAGTAGGAACCAGTTAGGCCCTTAAGACGCTGATATCTTCCCTCACTCAGGTCCTGCTACCAGCTTGCTTATTTGTCCCCTTCAACTGAGTATTGAGAGCCACTATAGCTGGCACAGAACAGCAGTTATGAGTGAAAGAAGAAAACACCCCTCTGAGGCAGCATTCAGAAAAAGAAAGAAAGCAAAGGAAGCTTTTCTATCTAAGCAGGAAGGAACTTTCCTGAGATACATAGACACAAATGTTCATGGTGAGTCTTCTGGCCCCAGTGAGGATGTGAGTGGTGAGGAGATGCCTGATCTTCCAGTTAGTCAGAGTGCAGGTGACCTGGCAGCTACTGCAGCATCCATATCTCCATCTCAAATGCATATAACCATGCAAATTCCTGAAGAAAAAGGTAGATCAGAGAAGAGTATGGTGGAGGCGCAAGAAACAGCTGCTGCTGAGTTTAGTTCCTTAAGTCTAGATGATCCAGGACTGTGGACCCACTTGAACAATAGCCTGAGGGACTTCCTTGTACTGCATGGGCCACAGCCAGTGAAAAACTTCATGTTCCCCAAAGACAATGAAAATAGAAGTTTCCATCCAACACATTACTGGTGTGAAATCACCAATGGCGACAAAATGGAGAGGCCATGGCTTATGTACTCCAAACCCCAGAATGCTGCATACTGTTTTTGTTGCAAACTCTTCCAGTCTAATGTTCCAGTCACGCTGGGTTTTACAGGAACAAAGGACTGGAAAAATCTGACTAGAAATCTGGCATGCCATGAGAAGGCAGCAAATCACCAGAGAGCATTCCATAGGTGGAAAGAGCTTGAGATGAAACTAAGGTTGAAGGCCACCACAGATGATCAGCATCAAGAGAAGATTGCATCTTTACTGTCAAAATGTTCTGAAAAGGTTCATTGCCATTGTGAGAATGCTTGCTACCCAAAATCTAGCACTGCATAGCACTTCAGATCAGCTGTATGTGCCAAACAATGGAAACTTCCTTAAAATTGTGGAGCTGATGGCTGAGTTTGATGGTGTACTCCAGGAGCATCTAAGAAGAGTCACCACCCAAGAAATGTACACACAACACTACCTTGGAAAAACAATTCAAAATTAGATCATACAGTTATTGGCAACAAAAGTCAAACAGAAGATTGTGGCAGATCTGATGTCAGCAAGATATTACTCTGTTATTCTGGACCGCAAACCTGACATCAGCCATACGGAACAAATGACTTTAATGGTGCATTTGGTAACAACAACAGAAGCTAGTGAAAATGCCCCTGAAATGGTGACTATCAGAGAGCATTTTCTAGAATTTATTGACATTGATGATACTACAGGAGCTGGTATGACAAATGTGCTTCTTAAAAAGCTGGATGATATGGGAATTGCGATAGCTGACATGAGAGGTCAGGGCTACGATAATGGTGCCAACATGAGAGGAAAGAACAAAGAAGTGCAGACACAGATCTGAGAGTTAAACCCTCGAGCTTTTTTTGCCCCATGCAGTTCTCAATCACTGAACTTGGTGGTCAGTGATGCAGCATCAGCTTCTAGTGAGGCTGCTAAATTTTTTAATGTAATTCAAAGCATCTATGTATTTTTCTCTGCATCAACTCATCGATGTCAAATTTTGAAGCAACATCTGGGAACATCCTCTCTGACACTGAAACCACTGAGTGCCACATGATGGGAAAGTCGAGTGGACGCGATAAAGCCTATCAAACACCAAACTGGGAAGATAGATGATGCCACGGTTGCCATTATGGAGGATAATGCTATGACAGGAACTGTTCGTGGGAGAACAGTGGCAGAGGGAAATGGAATCACCAGAAACATACATAACTTCAAATTTCTGTGTGGCTTTGTGTTGTGGCATGACATACTGTTTGAAATAAATGTTGTAAGCAAGAGACTCCAAGGTGTTGACCTTGATATATCAGGAGCAATTGAACAACTGGACAAAGCAAAGTCATACTTACAGTCTTACCAGTCAGATGAGGGATTTCAAAACGTTCTGAAGAGTGCACAGAAGTTGGCAGAGGAACTTCACACTGAAGCTATTTCCCCACCCATTCAAGAATACAAGAGTCACCAAAGAAGAAGACATTTTGATTACGAGGCACGGGATAATCCCATAAGAGACCCCAAACAACAATTCAAAGTTGAATTCCTTAACCAGGTGCTAGATTGTGCAATACAGTCAGTTGAAGAATGTTTCATGCAGCTCAAGGAACACAGCAGTATATTTGGGATGTTATATGATATTCCAAAACTCCTCACTATACCTGAAGAAGACCTACACCAGCAATGCAGGGCACTAGAGACAGTGTTGACACATGATGACATGCACGATATTGATGCGAGTGATTTAGGTGATGAACTGAAAGCCCTTTCAAGATACATTTCAGCAGGATCAACTCCAAAGGCTGTTCTGGAATATATGCGCACAAATAAGATGACCACCCTCTTTCCAAATGCTTTTCTTGCTCTGCGCATACTTCTAACACTTCCTGTAACAGTTGCCAGTGGAGAACGCAGCTTCTCCAAGCCGAAGTTAATAAAAACACATTTACTCTCCACAATGACACAGGAGAGGCTGGTTGGCCTTGCAACCATCTCAATAGAACATGAGCTGGCCCAGAGTATGGACCTTCAGGAAGCAGTTCAAATCTTTGCAACGAAGAAGGCACGGAAAGCACCACTTTGATTATTCAAACAGATAAAAATGCCAGTGTTTACTATGCAGTCAAGAAAAGTTACATTTGCTGTTCAGGCGTTTGAAAGTTAAGTGTTACTTAAAAATTTTGAACAAGGCATTTTAAGTTGTTAGTTCTCCTTTATTGGGGTAGGTAGCATAGCAGTACCATGAGAGGAGTAGAACAGGAAGAAGGCAGAATTGAGACCTTTCAAAGTTTTAGCCCAAGCGAGGAGGTATGGGGGTGTCATTTGAGCTCCCCGCCTCAGCTGCCAAAATTTTGCGGGCTGGCCCTGGGCAAGAGTCAACCTTACTGTAAGATAAAAGGTTGGCTAGGCAGGACAGACCTAGGTTGGGAAATGCTTTGTGAGAATGCAACAAGAAGTTTGGAGTCTGATTGTAGTGGAAGAGGGTCAGCCAGAGGAAGGGGTGACAATCAGAGTGACAAGCCAGGAAGATTATTTTAGCAGCAGCATTTGAGGGGATTTGAGGGGAGTGAGGCTACAGACATTAAGGGTAAAGGAGGAGGAGATTGCAGTAGCTGAGATGTGAGATGATCTGAGCTTGGACAAGAGTTTGCGCAGTGTGAGCACAGAAGAGAGACCAGCTTTTAAAGATGTTGTGCAGGAGGGAGCAGCAAGATTTAGACATAGTTTGGACATATGGACCAAAGGAAAGTGTTGAGTCAAAAGATGATACCAAGGCTGAATGACAGGGAGAATGGCGGTACTGTCCAATTCATAGAGAAAGGTTGGGGAGACCTGTGGAGTGGGGAAAAGAGCAAGGGGAGAAGATGGAAGGAAGAGGGCACAAGAGGAAAAATAAAATGTATAGAAGAGGGTAGGCTAGAGCCATAGGAGAGAAGTGACTGGTCATGATAAGTAATCGGTTACGTACAACAAGCAGTTACATTGTGAGTAAATGAAACAAGAAATGAAACCTATGATGATTCAGTTCTGGAGTGGATAAATCCAGCAGAGAAAAGCAATGGAGGAAGGATTCAATATGTAAATAATCAGTCAGTGACATAGACAGTCAAATAGGGAGTAGTCAGTAGAACCCAGCGCAGAGGGCGCTTGAGCTGCCCAACGAGTACCGCTGAGGGAAAATGTTTCTGACAGCCATGCACTGGGCGCACAGACTTCAATAGTTGACTGGACATGTACAATCACTCGAAGAACAATTAGTTTCTTAAAACAAATATTTAGGATTAATAGTCATTTTGCCATTATTTTTCATAACGGAAAGCTTGTGATTTTTTTCTTCAGCCTTTCTTGACAAAGGAGATGTCTCCATCTCCCATTTTTCTTGACAGGAATGGTTGAAAAAGCACTAATACATTTTTCAGGAATTTTTCAAGTTTTTTTACACTTCAAAGGTTTGAAAAATGTCAAAATTTCATTAACATTTTAATCAAAAAATTCCAACCAGCTCTAAAGCTGTTTGAAAACCCAAAATGTTAGACTAAATATTTTTTGTTAATTTTTCATTGAAAATTGAATTTGACAAAAACTTTTGACAAAAATGCAATATTTAGGACAATTCTACCAACTCTAGTTCTTAATAAAAGTGAGACCAAAGGGCTGCACACAGTTAAGATGTTAAGATGTCCTGTTCCCAATTGCATACTTCCTCCAATTGTTACCAACAGGCGTGAAACCAATCTGTCTGGACGGAAGATTATGGTCCCTTCTTGGGAGGTTGAGAGGAGCATTGTGAGGAGCAGATACACTGAGAGAGTGGATATTCTTTCTAAGGGCAGTGTGTGGCCTCGATCTCATTGAGAACAACAGAAGTAGCAGCCATTTTTAAAGCTCTCCCTGGAATTCTATAGAGTAGAACATTATTCTTCAACCTCTGCTGAAGGAGAAATTTCAGTCATGAAGAATAATGGCAAACAATGTCCATTAATCCTAAACATTTTTCAGTGGAGCGTATGCACAAGATTTCAGTGAGTTTTAACTACATAGGAAGTTTGAAGACTCTATACTGTTCGTTTAAGACCAAACCAATCAAACCAATTAAGAGATTTAATTTTAAATTCTCTGATATTCATTCTATACTTAACAAGATGACACTTTTTTTTCATAAATATAAAAGATGCTGGCTTTAAGTGCAAAACTCAACGCAATTTTAACTATGGAGTGTTAGCAAAGCCTCCATAATACATTGTTATCTCTATATAGATTCCTATCATGGCATCCATCACGGCAGTATCTCAGTACCATTGGTGTGTTCTAGTACAGTAGTTGCTAGGTTATTACTTGGGAAAAAAAGGTGGAGGAAGATCCATTACTTGGGACACTTAAAACCAGACTGGATGAAATACTGGAGAACAGACTGCATTACCATCTGGAAGATGGACTAGATGTGCCCTAGTTGAACCATTTCTAGTTAACAAATTTCGACTAAACAAAAATATTTAAAGATCTCTAAAATTTGAAAACATGCTGAATCTGGCTTTGAATTAAAAGTTACCCCACTAAACAAACATTCTGCAGACATAATACAGAAAAAATATCCAATAACTATGTGGTGGATTTTTGTACGATGCCATATTTTCCCCTTCACAGTCCTCCAGCTAGGTCATTGCAACATGCAGGCAGAGTAGATTCTGCAAGATAAATGTCCTGGCATTTGGTCATGTAAAACATGTTGATTCAGTGCAGCTAAAATTAAATGATCTCCTTACGAATGGAATTTGTTTAGAGGCGATAACCTCTCCTTTTCCCTGGCAGTTGTGTTCTGACTAGAGATACAAGAAATCAAAGTGAGGTCTTAAGAACAATAAGATCACACTTCTGTCATTGGGGGATTTTTGCTATGATTTCTCTAGACTGGAATGGGAAAACCAGGGAACTCCAAAATAAAAACAAAAAAGAGGAAAACACCCTGTGACAGTCTCGAATTTGAAGTGTTAATCCAATCTATTCTTTTAGGCACTGGGTAATCATACAGTACGTGACACTGCCCCAGGCTATTTTATGGGAATATGCATAAAGAGAAGTTTGCTTACTTCAGAGTTTCAGCAAGGAAAAAGCTCTGTTGTACATCATCATATGCAGGAGATGAGGAATAGACATCCTTGACCCCCGAAAATCCACCACTGACTCGGCAGTACTTGTCAATAGCCTGTAGAGATGACGTAAAAACAGAAGAGGCATATTTTACCTGTACTTTAATATTTGAAAAGATACGACAAAGCAAGGATTGACCAATAATGACCAGAGTACACAGCGACATACTCTGCTAATGGTATTGAGAATTACAGCTGAAATAATGGGGGAAGGACATTCATATCACTGGACTTTGTAGATAGGAGAGCTGGAGGAGTTTTAGAAAGTTTGAGATAGTTTGTCATGGGTTCCTGCAGAAGGTTATTAAGAGGGGGCACAAGGGATTGTACACATCACTGGGGGCTGTCTGCTGACCCGTACAGCCTCCTCCACCTCCCTTTGGACTCCCATGTGATCTCTTCCTTTCCTATTTTAACTGAATTTTGATCCCAGCTGTACTGGTCTGAGCTGTCCCAGCAGGGCTCCTGGCCTTTGAAATGGTGCAATCCAAGTCCCTGAGCACACAAATACAAAGAGGAATTGTAGAATCATAGAATATCAGGATTGGAAGAGACCTCAGGAGATCATCTAGTCCATTCCCCCTGCTCAAAGGAGGACCAACCTAAACTAAATCATCCCAGTCAGGGCTTTCTGTTTGTTATGCTCAACAGAAGCTGAGAGGAGTTGAAGCAGGGGAACAAATGCAGTGTAGAAACAGATGTCTCTATACACAAAGAAAATGAATTCAGACTGAATGAGCTACTCACAATCTATGCCTCAACCTTGGAGGGCTGGAAACAAAAAGAGATTCTCCACTGGAAATGTGTGTTTATGAATATCTGCAGATGCAATCAGGGAAACTAGCAGGGAAAGTTACGTGGTTTCCCCTAAAACTGTAGGACTATAGGTTAAAATTGTCCATATCTATAACTACAAAATCCAGCAGTATCAGTCAGATAGTCAAAGTATGTGGCTATAATAGTTTAGGACTATTATAAAGAAACTTTAATTCATCCAGACTCTTAACAATGAGGGTAGATGAGAGGGTGGGGAAGGGGAACACCAGGTCTCAGCATGACTGTCCTATCTTTAACATAGTCACCTGGCCACAATGCATGCCAGTGTCTGTACTTTCTTCAGGAAGCACCTCTATTCAAGAGGACAGCAGCCACTGAAGACTTTTAGAGGCTGGACTTGGTCATGCTGGCTGTTCCTGACAGATTTTAATTACCAACAGCTATTATAAATGATGATAGCAACATAAATACTATAGGTTAAAAACAATACGTCGCTTTTACAAAGTATGTTACAAACATTAGCTAATTAATTCACAAAGGACCACTATGTGGTAGGCATTAAATGGCAAAAAAAATAATTAATGAAGAGATAAGGTTGCCCAGTTATAGTTTGTGACTTTCCAGAACATTAAGTTCAGAAAAATCCAGACTTCTGAAAACCAGGTAATACATAGTTAAGGTAAATGCCTACACAAACTTAACTTTGCCTCCTGCAAGTGGACAATAGCCACTGAGAATTATCTGCATGCACTTAGCTGCATTCCCTGTTAGGTGTAGCTGTACTGAATGGCTGGGGCAACTTGAAAGAGCAGTTATTGTGATATGAGATCTGGGAATTAATTAGAGGAGAATCACAGAGCTGTGACAGTGATATGCAGAGATCTGGGTCTGAGTCCCCTCATGTGTTATTAAAGGAAGGATGTACATGTGTACTTTGAGGTTCCAGTTGGCATCACTTCAATACATAATTGTATAGGTTGTATCAGACTGGGAAACAAAATGGCAGATGAAATTCAATGTTGATAAATGCAAAATAATGCACATTGGGAAACAATCTCAATTATACATACAAAATGAGGGGGTATAAATTAGCTGTTACCACTCAAGAAAGAGATCTTGGGAGTTACTGTGGATAGTTCCCTGAAAACATCTGCTCAGTGTGCAACGAAAGTCAAAAAAGCAAACAGAATGTTTAGAACCATTAGGAATGGGATAGATAATAAGACAGAAAATATCATATTGCCTCTATATAAATCCATGGTACGCCCACATCTTGAATACTGTGTGCAGTTCTGGTCATCCCATCTCAAAAAAAAAAAATATAATTGGAAAAAGTACAGAAAAGGGCAACAAAAATGATTAAGGGTATGGAACAGCTACCGTGTGAGGAGAGAGATTAAAAAGACTGGAACTGTTCAGCTTTGAAAAGAGACAACTAAGTGGGGATATGATAGAGGTATATAAAATCATGAATGGTGTGGAGAAAGTGAATAAGGAAGTGTTATTTACCCCTTTACATAACACATGAACTAGGGGTCACCCCATGAAATTAATTGGCAGCAGGTTTAGAACTAAGACAAGGAAGTACTGCTTCACACAACATACAGTCAACCCATGGTACTTATTGCCAGAGAACATTGTGAAGGCCAAAAGTAGAACTGGGTTAAAAAAAGAATGATGTAAATTCCTGGAGGATATATCCATCAATAGCTGTTTCCCAAGATGGCCAGCGACACAACCCCATGCTCTGGGTGTCCCTAAACCTCTGACTGTTAGAAGCTGGGCCTGGACAACAAGGGACGGATCTCTTGATGATTGCCCTGTCCTGTTCGCTACCTGTGAAGCATCTGGCACCGGCCACTGTCAGAAGCCAGGATACGGGGCTAGATAAACCATTGGTCTGTCCCAGTATGGCCGTTCTTACGTTCAGTAGTAGGGCACTATGGTGGTCTTGCCCTGGGTACTGTCAGTGTGAGGTGAGATTTAAAAGGATATGATGACATTAAATTTTAAAAGTGTGGTATTCTGTTGGGGGAGTAGGCTCAGTGTTTGAACACAGGGCAAATGCAGGCAGTGCCTGTCCACTACAATGAAAAGGCAGAGTGTGAGTGTGTGTGTTATGGCGGTTGCAGGGCGTTGCTCCAAAAGGGCAGTTTGAAAGTTGTATGGGTATTTAACTTAACTCTTGTTTCCTGTTTTTCAGAAGTTTGACCTTTGCTGAACTCACCATTCTGCAAGGGCACAAGCTATCACCAGGCAACCTTAACGCTGCATTAACAAAGCCTTTGCCATTTAATTTCTTAGGTTTTTTAAACCGAAAAAGAAATGTTAGTTCGTAGGAGTTAGTGGTCATTTAAACAGGTGTAATTCTCACCTAGGTTTGCAGTTGATATGCTACTGCAGCTAGGTACTAATCAAAAGACCTAGCTTTTATATAGTGCTTTTCATCAGTAGATCTTAAAGATATTTACAATATTATCCCCACTTTTCATATGGGAAACCAAGGCACAGAGAGATTAAGTGACTTGCCAAGGTCACCCAGCAGGCCAGTGGCAGAGCTAGAAATAGTCCCAGTTCAACAGTCTTTCCACTAGGCCAGACAGTTACTATGTGATTCCATTTTGCTATAGTGGAATAGGGATAATGGTCATACTTTGAAATGTTTGCAATGTGTAGTTGCTAAAAGGGCCAGTGAGAGAAATCTTGATGGTCTGTGTTCTAAAACCTTGACAATTTTACTATATAGACAAGGTGAGAGAGGTTATATCTTTTATAGGACCAACTTCTGTTGGTGAGAGAGACAAGACTTTGAGTTTACAGGTTTAACTGGTATGTGGGTTCTTGAACCCAGATTTTCTGTGTCCAATGCCATTCCCACAGATTGTTCTAAGAGGTGGAGCTTGAGCTCACATCCCACAATTTTCTGGTTTTAGTGGAGAACAAAAGCACCTGCTTGGAAAGTATGGTTCATCTAGGCAGAAAAGGCATCTGCTGTGCTCATCTTTATGCAGGATTAGTTTGTATGATGGGTAGGGATTGAAGCCCACTGTTTTTGAGTCTGCCATCTTATGATCCTATACGTGAGCGGTGGGGTCTGTTTAGAGGGTGGAAGTTGTTCAGGGAGGTCTGATTGAAGGATTTCAATCCGGACAAGGATTATTGAGTCCAAAAGGTTGAAGGTAAAGAGATGAAGATTGGTCTGGAGAATTTCAGAAGTTTAGATTAAGAAAGACCATGATAGAGTTGCTAGCAGATAGGACACTGCTAGGTTCCATCTCACTGCCATGGGTGGTAAGAGGGAACTGAGGGAGAGTCGTGGCCGCCCACCCTTTATGCCTTTGTATGGGAGCCAGTGCAGCCCCAAAGGACACTGCTAGCAAAAAGAATCCAGTCACATGCATAAAATGCATGTGCACCTACAGTGGGATCCACACTGACACATATTTGAAGAGCATGTGAAGAAGCTGCCCTGAAAACTGCGGGAGGAGCTCAAGGAAGAGCTTGGTATCCTCTCAGACAGAGAGGCACAGGAAAACACTGAGGGTTAAAACCTCCAAAGCTTATCTCAGAGAAACCTTTATTGGGACTGGGATTCTACTGATTAGTATAGGGCCTGGGTGTCATGGCTACTGGGTTCTATTGCCAACTCTGCCACTCACTTGTTGTGTAACCTTGAACAGATCACCTATTTATACATCCATTTCTCCATCTGTTATACAGGAAAGATAATAGTAATCACCACCACCAACACAACCAATCTATCTTACAGGGGCTGGTGATGGCTAATAAATTATTGTTTGGAAAGTGTTTGGGGTGAAAAGAGCTACAGAAGAACAAAGCAGAATAATTCTATTGACTGAGCCAATCAGCAGTTACCTGTGCTGCTTCCCAGCCCCACTGCCTGTATTTGGGATCATGTGTAAATCTCCACATATACCAATAGGTCTCGATCACCTCTGGTCTTAGAATGTAATATTTTTCATTCTGCCGCACTGCCACTGCCTCTAGGCCACCATCAAATTTGAACGCTTCAGGACCCAGCTTTAATGCTGCAGAGAGAAGAGAAAAGAAAAGAGGAATACTTTATTCCTTTCCAATCTTTGGGGGAGGGATTTATACAAAGCATGCAAATAAATCTGAAACGAAATCTAGCTTTTCTTTGAATAGTCTCATAAATATTTCCTATTGTTAAGGCTTCTAATATTTCTAATGAATAATGTATTTGATCCCTGTGTTAAATCTACTTATCTTGACAGGAGAATAGTAGTCCCCTTAGAAACTAATAAAACACTAAGAATATAAGCATTTTAACACATTCCGTTATAAGGTAAAATTAAACTGAGACAGACTGGTTCTTGCTATACATAAGGAAAAGAGAAAATGGTCAGGAATATTTTTAACATTCTATTGATTTAATATGGCAGGATGGGAAAAGGCCTGAGAAGGTGAATTAGGAATCATCATCGCAGATAGTCTGTATTTCCAGCTAGGCCAGTGGTGGGCAACCTGCTCCATCTATGCCTCACTTATAGAAACTGCATTACCTGAGCAGGAAGGATACGGAGAGTGGTGCTGCAGTGGCCTCTGAGACCAGGGATCTGAAGGGAAGAGTAGAACAGGGAGTGCTGTCTACCTGCACTTGAATCAGGGCAGCACATGGAATGCAGCACACTCTTATAATAAATGAGATGGCCTCAGTGTCAATCTGGCTGGGCTTTTAGTGCCTCTTTCATAAACTCTTCCAGGAGTTTGAACCACTGCTCTGCTCAAGGCAGGGCAGAGGAGGAAAGACAAATTAAACTGAGTATCCTGTTGGACAGCATCCTTCTTCCATGCAAAGAAAGGTCTGGTATGGGGGTCCATCGTGGATTTTTACTGTAGTCTAACACACTGTTCAAATCCAGATGTTTTATCTAGGTATCTAGAAGATTGAGGGGCCTCATTCTAGGCAGTGGGGCAAACAGAGAATGATTTTGGAAACATACAAGAGTGCAGAGTTAAACTATAACAGGACTGGCTCCTAAAGAGACTTTAGCCAAGTAAGGGTGATATCCATGGGAGCTGTGGGTGTTCAACACTTAAAATTAGGTAATTTATTCGTGTGCTTAAGTATGGATTTAGGAACCTAACTAGAGACTTTAGTCCTAATTTAGTCCTTTATTTTTATATGTTTGTCACTATAAAACTACAGCTAGCCTAGAAACTAACTAGCTAGTGAAAAGGAAAGACAGAGTCAGAAAACAAATGTTGCTTTCTAACCTCTAATACAGGGGTCGGCAACCTTTCAGAAGTGGTGTGCTGAGTTTTCATTTATTCATTCGAATATAAGGTTTCGCGTGCCAGTAATACATTTTAATGTTTTTAGAAGGTCTCTTTCTATAAGTCTATAATATATAACTAAACTATTGTTGTATGTAAAGTAAATAGGGTTTTTAAAATGTTTAAGAAGCTTCATTTAAAATTAAATTAAAATGCAGAGCCCCCTGGACTGGTGGCCAGGACCGGGGCAGCATGAGTGCCATAGGTTGCCTACCCCTGCTCTAATATAAAAACTGAGGAAGAGACCCTCAGTAGTTTGTAGCTACAGAACCAGTCCATCAGTATATAGTGTCATTTTACATTTCCTAGGAGAACAACTATCACATCCCTTCCACATTTCCTTTGTCTGTTTATCTGATTATAGCCAGTCTTGGAACGGGGCCAGTACCTGCTCTTACTTTGGCCCTACCTTGTCTGAAGTCGTATTCATGAATTCATGAATTCACTTATGCAGTTTGTGCTATTGGGAATGCAAGAATTACCACTGTGGATAAAACCAACTAATCCAGTATCCAAGTCTCTGAAAGTTGCCATCATCAGACACTTCAGGGGAAGGTGCAAGAAATGTCTTCATGGACAACTGTAGAATAAACAGCCCACAGACAGTTTCTAAACTATGTCAGTTAATGGCTGGGGTATGTTCTTAAGCATAAAGGTCTATGTCCTTTATTAAATAAAACCCCGATATAATACAAATCTGGGTGTTCTCAGTATCCATATGTGTCTACCTCTTTTTGGAATCTTGCTAAGCTCTTAATTTCTATAGTATCCTTGTGACAGTGCATTCTGCAGGTTGATTTATCAGGTTTTAGTTTGTTGCATTTCCAATTTCATTGACTGTCCTCTTGTGTCATGTGATTAGATAAAAAGGAGTGGTCAAAATACCGTCTTTTCACAATACCATTCTTTTTTTATGTGCCTCTATCATGTCCCTTATTAGTCTCACTATACTAAATAGAACAACATTATGCCCTAAGTCACACTGGCGTAAATCTGGAGTAACATCACTAAAGTCAACTGAGTTACTTTGGATTAACAGTAGCGTAACAATAGAGCTTGGCCTCCACAGTTTTCTCTCATCACATAGAAATTTCTCCAGGCCCCTTCCATTTTTGTTGCCCAAATCAAGATTGCCTTTATTTACTTATATCTTTGATGAGACGGAGTGACAGGAAATGAACACAGTATTGCAGACATGGTGTCCTGTGATTTATATGATGACATTATTATAGGGGAAGCTGGTAGTGACCCATACACCCC
The DNA here is from genome assembly GCF_013100865.1 of Trachemys scripta elegans. Taxonomy (NCBI): domain Eukaryota; kingdom Metazoa; phylum Chordata; order Testudines; family Emydidae; genus Trachemys; species Trachemys scripta. Next base: position 141,455,743 of record NC_048298.1, on the reverse strand, counting down.
TTTAGATTCCCTAACACTTTCTATTATAAAGGATTCTTGCCATAATTTCTTTGAGAAATTCTCACCCCTCCATTGTTTATAACAGCCTTTGATATTTGGCAGGGGAATGTCCTCAGGATACAAAAAGGAAATTTCTTATGAAAATTCCATTCAGCTTTTCCTGAGAAATATCAAAAGAATAGAATGCGATTTCTCTTCTCTCACATGCATTCCCCAAAGCAGTCGCAGCTGCCCTGAGAATACCTGGAAGCTGCCAGTGCAGCTGTAGCAGGGGTGTGATGAAGAACAGAGTTGGGCTGGGCTCCCCTCCCCCAGACCCAGCACATGGCCTTAATATGCCCCCTCTGGGGGTACTTCATAGTGCAAGAGCTCCCCCAACTCCCACGGTGTGAGAGAGCTAGAGATTTGGGCCAGGCCAGGCCGGGTGCTCTCCCACTGACCACAGCACCTGGACCTAGAGGTTCATTCCCCACTCTGGGATAACAGCTTCCTCCTGCCGTCACTAACAATTAGTCCTGTACTCAAGTGGTAACAGTTTGTGCTGCAATCCAGAAGACTCAGGATTGAAACCCTAATACTTATTGGGGAGGTTGTTACCTTGCACATAGGAGAATTTATCTTAACCTTTTTCCTTTAAAACACCCAGGAAATTAAATACAAAAAATGTTAAATGAACATTATTTAGGTTGCAATGTCAAGCACTTGAAAGTTAGGAAATGCTAAATTTTTGGTTGCTCAAACAACTTCGTTCTACCCCCTTTTGCCCATGCATTATGATACAGTCTTTAAATATGTAAACACATTCTATTTTTTCCATAGGACCTTTGCATCATTCAGTTCAGAGGATGGATGAATGAGGAATTGGGGTTGCACAAACAACTGTAAATCTGGCAATTCACAAGTTCTGTGTGCTTGAATTTATAAAATAAATATTCTTTTACTGTAGCTTTTTTCTATGTAATAGTATTTAAAACAGTATTATCTATCCCCTTTCTTATATAGCCTGACATTTTATTTGCTTTTTTTAACTGCTGCTGCACGTTGAGCAGATTCATTGAGTTGTCCAGGTCTTTCTGTCTTGAGTTGCTACTGTTCATTTAGAACCCAATAAGGTGAACGAGTACTTGAAATTACTTCTTCCAACATGCATTACTTTGCATTTGTCAGCAGTAAATTTCATCTGCCACTTTGTTGCCTATTCCCACTGGAGATTCTCACAATTTTTTTCTAGTCTTAACTATCTTGAATTATTTTGTATCACCTGTAAATTTGGCACCCATTATTCACTCTTTTTCCAATGGAGTTTAAATATATTAAACAACACTAATCCTGTCCTGACATTAGAGACGTCTTTATTTTGTTGAAACTTGCCCACCCTGCCTTTCGCCTCCTACTCCTAAGGGGAATCCCTTCAAATAAGTTGTCTCTGCTCAGCTGCTGACCTAGGTGAATATATTTGTCAACTGCCTCAATTTCTTTCCTGTTTATTGTGATGATTCCTTCTGCACAATGCTCATTCCGCATCCACTTTGACTACATCACCCCATGCAAAAATGGACAAACACAAAAAAGTGGGATGGGGCATCAGAAGTGAATATGTCTGAGGCCTGGTCTACATTATGAGTTTAATTCGAATTTAGCAGCATTAAATCGAATTAACCCTGCACCCGTCCACACAACGAAGCCCTTTATTTCGATATAAAGGGCTCTTAATATCGATATCTGTACTCCTCCCTGACGAGGGGAGTAGCACTGAAATCGGTATTGCCATTTCAAATTAGGGTTAGTGTGGCCGCAATTCGAAGTTATTGGCCTCTGGGAGCTATCCCACAGTGCGCCATTGTGACCGCTCTGGACAGCAATCTGAACTCAGATGCACTGGCCAGATAGACAGGAAAAGCCCCGTGAACTTTTGAATTTTATTTCCTGTTTGTCCAGCGTGGAGAGCACAGGTGACCACGCAGAGCTCATCAACACAGGTAACCATGCAGTCCGAGAATCGAAAAAGAGCACCAACTTGGATGGTACGGGAGGTACTGGATCTGATCGCTATATGGGGAGAGGATTCAGTGCTAGCAGAACTACATTCCAAAAAACAAAATGCCAAAACTTTTGAAAAAATCTCCAAGGGCATGATGGAGAGAGGCCACAACAGGGACTCAGATCAGTGCCGCGTGAAAGTTAAGGAGCTCAGACAAGCCTATCAAAAAACCAAGGAGGCAAACGGTCGCTCCGGGTCAGAGCCACAGACATGCTGCTTCTACGCTGAGCTGCATGCAATTCTAGCGGGGGCTGCCACCACTACCCCACCTCTGACCGTGGATTCCGAGGCGCGGGTAATCTCAGCCACACCTGAGGATTCTGCGGACGGGGAAGAGGAGGAGGAGGAGGACAAGCTTGCTGTCATAATTATAAAGGGAAGGGTAACAACCCTCCTGTGTACAGTACTATAAAATCCCTCCTGGCCAGAGACTCCAAATCTATTTACCTGTAAAGGGTTAAGAAGCTCAGGTAACCTGGCTGACACCTGACCCAAAGGACCAATAAGGGGACAAGATACTTTCAAATCTTGGTGGGGGGAAGGCATTTGTTTGTGCTCTTTGTTTTGGTGGTGGTTCGCTCTTGGGACTAAGAGGGACCAGACATCAATCCAGGCTCTCCAAATCTTTCTGAACAAGTCTCTCATATTTCAAACTTGTAAGTAAACAGCCAGGCAAGGAGTGTTAGTTTTTATCTTTGTTTTCTCAACTTGTAAATGTACCTTTTTGCTAGAGTGTTTATCTCTCTTTGCTATAACTTGAACCTAAGGCTAGAGGGGGGTCCTCTGGGCTCTTTAAGTTTGATTACCTTGTAAAGTTATTTTTATCTTTTTCTTTAATTAAAAGCCTTCTTTTTAAGAACCTGATTGATTTTCCTTGTTTTAAGATCCAAGGGATTTGGATCTGTGTTCACCAGGGAATTGGTGAAGAGTCTCTCAAGGCTACCCAGGGAAGGGAATTAGCACTTTGGGAGTGGTGGCAGCGGACCAGATCTAAGCTGGTAGTTAAGCTTAGAAGTTTCATGCAGGCCCCCACATTTGTACCCTAAAGTTCAGAGTGGGGAAGCAGCCTTGACACTTGCAGAGAGCACACAGCACTCCGTTCTCCCCAACAGCCAGGATCTTTTTCTCAGCCTGAGTGAAGTACCCTCCCAACCCTCCCTAGGCAGTATCCAAGACCATGACCCCATGGAAGGGACCTCAGGTGAGTTTACCTTTTAAAATATAAAACATGGTTTAAAAGCAAGCGTTTTTAAAATGTGTTAGTCTCTAAGGTGCCACAAGTACTCCTGTTCTTTTTGCCTTTTTTAGTGATTAATTTGCCCTGAGGACTTGGGATGCATTCGCGGCCAGTATAGCTACTGGAAAAGTCTGTTAACGTGTCTGGCGATGGAGCGGAAATCCTCCAGGGACATCTCCATGAAGCTCTCCTGGAGGTACTCCAAAAGCCTTTCCACAAGGTTTCTGGGCAGTGCAGCCTTATTCCGTCCTCCATGGTAGGACACTTTACCACACCATGCTAGTAGCAAGTAATTTGGTATCATTGCATGACAAAGCCTGGCAGCGTATGGTCCCAGTGTTTGCTGGCATTCAAGCAACATCCGTTCTTTATCTCGCTGTGTAATCCTCAGGAGAGTGATATCGCTCATGGTAACCTGATTGAAATATGGGAATTTAATTAAGGGGACAGAAGTGGCCATTCCTACTGGGCTGTTTGCCTGTGGCTGAAAATAAATCCTTCCCTGTAGTTAGCCAAGCCCGGGGGGGGGGGGGTAAAAAAAAAGGACACGAGACGCCATGTTCTCGGAAATAATGGAATCGACCCGCAAGGAAAGAGCTCATCTGAATGAGTGGAAGGACATGGTATCAAAGTACAGGAAAGATGCCAGTGAACGTGAGGACAGGAGGGACCAACGTGAGGACATGAGGGACCAATGTGAGGAGAGGAGAGATGCTCGAGATGAGAGGTGGCGGCAGGAAGATCAGAGGAGGCAGGATGCAACACTGGGGCTGTTGCATGAGCAAACAGACATCCTCGGGTGTCTGGTGGAGCTTCAGGAACGGCAGCAGGATCACAGAGTGCTGCTACAGCCCCTGTATAACCACCCTCCTCCGTCACCATGTTCCATAGCCTCCTCACCCAGACGTGCAAGAACGCGGGGGGGAGGGGAGAGAGGCTCCGTGCGCCCTCCCATTCCACCTCAGTGGACAGCCCAAGCAAAAGGCTGTCATTACTTTAACCTGTTTTTAGTGGCCTCCTCCCCAATACTCCTCCCAAACCCCACCCGGGCTACCTTGTCAGTTCTCTCCCTCTTTTTATAATCAATTAATAAAGAATAAATGATTTGTAAATGATAGTGAATTTATTTCCTTTGAAAACAAGCTGTGATCGCAGGGGAAGGGTGGGTTGCTTACAGAGAATGAGTCAATAAAAGGGGCGGGTTTTCATCAAGAAGAAATAAACAGAACTTACACACGGTAGCCTGGCCAGTCATGAAACTGGTTTTCAAAGCTTCTCTGATGCGCCGCGCTTCCTGGTGTGCTCTTCTAATTGCCCTGATATCTGGCTGCGCGTAATCAGCTGCCAGGCAATTTGCCTCAGCCTCCCACCCTGCCATAAAGGTCTCCCACTTACTTTCACAGAGATTGTGGAGCACACAGCAAGCAGCAATAACAATGGGAATATTGGTTTGGCTGAGGTCTGAGCGAGTCAGTAATGTGCGCCAGCGACCTTTTAAACATCCAAATGCACATTCTATCACCATTCTGCACTTGCTCAGCCTGTAGTTGAACAGCTCCTGACTCCTGTCCAGGCTGCCTGTGTATGGCTTCATGAGCCATGGCATTAAGGGGTAGGCTGGGTCCCCAAGGATAACTATAGGCATCTCAACATCCCCAACGGTTATTTTCTGGTCTGGGAAGTAAGTCCCTTGCTGCAGCCGTTTAAACAGAGTAGTGTTCCTGAAGACGCGAGCGTCATGAACACTTGCCAGCCAGCCCACGTTGATGTTGGTGAAACGTCCCTTGTGATCCACCAGTGCTTGCAGCACCCTTGAAAAGTACCCCTTGCGGTTTATGTACTGGGTACCCTGGTGCTCCGGTGCCAAGATAGGGATATGGGTTCCATCTATCGCCTCACCACAGTTAGGGAATCCCATTGCAGCAAAGCCATCCACTATGACCTGCACATTTCCCAGAGTCACTACCTTTGGTAGCAGCAGCTCAGTGATTGCTTTGGCTACTTGCATCACAGCAGCCCCCACAGTAGATTTGTCCACTACAAATTGATTCCCGACTGACCGGTAGCTGTCTGGCATTGCAAGCTTCCACAGGGCTATCGCCACTCGCTTCTCAACTGTGAGGGCTGTTCTCATCTTGGTATTCTGGCGCATCAGGGCAGGGGAAAGCAAGTCACAAAGTTCCATGAAAGTGCCCTTACGCATGTGAAAGTTTCGCAGCCACTGGGAATTGTCCCAGACCTGCAACACCATGCGGTCCCACCAGTCTGTGCTTGTTTCCCGGGCCCAGAATCGGCGTTCCATGGCTAGAACCTGCCCCATTAACATCATGATCTCCAAAGCGCCGGGTCCTGCGGTTTGAGAGAATTCTGTGTCCATGTCCATGTCCTCATCACTCTCGTTGCCGTGCTACCGTCGCTGCCTCCTCCTTGCCTTGTTTTTCTGGTCCTGGTTCAGCATAAACTGCACGAGAATGCGCAAGGTGTTCACAATGTTCATGACTGCTGTCTTGAACTGAGCGGGCTCCATGCTTGCCGTGGTATGGCATCTGTTCACCCAGGAAAAAGGCGCGAAACGGTTGTCTGCCGTTGCTTTCATGGAGGGAGGGGTGAGGCTGTACCCAGAACCACCTGCAACAATGTTTTTTGCCCCATCAGGCACTGGGATCTCAACCCAGAATTCCAATGGGCGGAGGAGACTGCTGGAACTATGGGATAGCTATGGGATAACTACCCACAGTGCAACACTCCGGAAATCGACGCTAGCCCCGGTACATGGACGCACACCGCCGAATTAATGTGCTTAGTGTGGCCGCATACATTCGACTGTATACAATCTGTTTCCAAAATTCGAATTCTGTAAATTCGGATTAATCCCGTAGTGTAGACATACTCTGAGTCTTATAACCACATTGAAGGGGATGTCAACAATAAAAATTTGAGGGGACACGAAATGAAACGATAAAAACTGAACTGCAACCTCCCTGTGGCTGGAGTAGGAAATGTTTTTTTTTCTTGTGTTCCTTGCTGGTAATATAGGTTATGTATAGTACCTGACGGCAAGTGGGGATAAACTCAAGACATCTTCATTCTAGAGAAAACTTTCACTAAAATGAACCACAAACACAAAGAAATCAAGAATAAAAGCAGCAGACTGATCCTCAGCTCCCCAAGCTGTGCGAAGACTTGCCCTTTAAAGTCAAACATTTAAAATAATTTTATTACTGATTCTTTTAATGAAGTTAAATATAATGAAGCTGAAGAATGCTTATGCAATATTACTTCAGCATGTTTTTCCATTCCTTTGATTTGGATGAGTTTTGTGTAAATGAAACTTAGCCAGGAATGGAGCTCTAGATTCACCCAAAGAAGGAAACAGTGGCGAGCGCATTGCAAGCTGTAGTACAGTGATTTGCAAATACACCTCAGCCTTGAACTACCAGCTATAGTATACTGGCAATAAGAACAGACCCAGTCTCCAGGTTGCTGGTACCATCTGAAAATTCCCTTGATTGGATCAGTTGATTGTGCTTTATTAAGTGTATGAGTTCTCTAATGCAAGCTAACAGGACAGCCAAAACTGTACAGACCACCATACTCTTAACAAATCAATTATAACTGCAAATGAAACTCAAACCAGAGGCTCAGTTACATAATAGTTGTTGAAGTGCTCGTTCTGGGGCCCAGGCACACATTTCTGCACCATCTTTAAGACTTAGTCTTTTAATACTGAGGGGACAGAGTTCAGGGAATACACAATGGGGATTATGTAACTTCTGGTTGCCGGGGTGTTTGCTATAAATAGAGACAGCCTACCCTTATCAATGAGAGATCTGGGTCATGGAAAGAACTAACTTTATTTGGACTATCTTGGTTGATAAATGTGTCCACTGGTGTTCAATGATATAATGCTACTGAGTCCCAATGCCCCAAAGTCTTCAAGTTTAATTTAATAGCCTTTAACATTTTACTGTCTTCATTTTCAAACTGATTCACAATTTCACCAAATTGTTGGAAATGCTGTACAACCTGCACCTGTTTGTGAACTTGTACAGCCAGCAAGAATGCACCAGTGTTCATTTTAGCCAGAAGCAGGACGGCACTGTCATGACAAATGGGATTTTTGAACCATGGAAAACAGCAATTCACCAATGTGATTTCAAATTGTAACAATTTCACACACTAATTTATGTTTCAAGAGGGTGAGGCTAACTAACAGTTATTACTATAAAAATGGCTGGTGTTTTTCTGCAGAGCACATTCTCATTTATTAATTATTTTGCTAAAACTATTTTAAGTTGGATATATAAAACACTACCCCATGTACCAATGCTCTCTCAAATGTAGTTTTATCATCTGAATGATCTGCACACAACACTATATTTAGAAAACATTCAGGGATAGACATAGATGACCAAACATAAAAGTCTTAAGGTCTGAGTCTACATTCACGTACACTGGCCGCATAAATTAGGAGTAACTCCAATTAAGTCAAGAAAGTTACAGTGGCATAAAAATGATGTGAGGTAGAGGAGGATCAGGCTTATGCATTCAAGACAAATGTCTTGAATAATCTGACCACCTCTCTTTCCTGTGTATTTCTACTGTGCAGGGTCCTGTTAAATTAAAATAATTAAATTGATAATATCTCTTACTTGTTCTGTCGTATGACTCATGACATGTATGTGCAATCTCAGCTCCAAGTTGCAAATAATGTCCAGCCTTATCATCTCTGGAACCATCTGCTCCAAGTGCAAACATTCCCCCAGCAAAACAGGTGAGGTGGCCCATCTTTCTCTCCAGGTGCCCATTCTTCCATTCCCCAATGTATGTCAGTCCTCCGTTAGACTTTCTGATAAGATGTCTTTCTATGGCCTGCAAGGAGATTGGGATAATCTTTAAATACTGGAAACAGTCAAGATTCTATCTGTTTTTACTATACTTTAAACACTATATATTTCTGATCACAGATCTTGTGTTAAAAAATTAACATTACTTTCAAAACAAGAATATTTTTTCCTTCTTACCACATTTATCTATGAACACTCTAAAAACACATTCAACATGGCAAACAAAAATTAACCATAATGCAATTCTATGGTTTAGAAATCAAGCATGTAAAAGTAATGAAATTCCAAAAAATCAAGGTTTCAACAACAACATTAACTCAGTCACATCTGAAGTACAATTTACATCTGATACATTTTATGACAGACATCTGGAGGTACTGAACCCAGGACCTCTTCATTTAAAACCATATGACTCTACTATTGAAAATAAAGACATAGGACTCATTAACTAGCAGCAGTAGTAGCCTCACAAACTTCTTTATGGGCACTAGCCACTAGAGCAGGACAAAGACCCACACTGTGTTAATGTGGGTTACATGGTATTTTTAGTGTTTGTATTTAATTTCCCAGGTTATTTAAGATACTCGAGCTTTTATTATAGTTGATTTATTAAAACCAGAACCCCATATATTCTGTAATTTTGTGACTGCAGAATCCCCCCTTTTCAGCCAAATTGTTCTCCAAATTCTCTACATTAATTAAATAAAATTGTTCTAGCCCTTCTGGTTGCAGAAAAACCTCAAAACTGTAAACTGTGTGTAACTGATGTAATAGTATCTTCCTGAGTCCACAGCTAGCTAGAAACAATAGCTCCTGAGAGATGTGAACAGCCCATTCATCTCAACTGGGGCCTCACACACTTCAGGATTTTGCAACCACAAAATCTGTCATTTTCCCAAAATGCTACAGAAGTCAGCACTTTTGCAGTGGAATTTGCTATTTTGCTGCAACCTGCCACCAAACATTTAGCTTTCTGTATTCCTGCTCTGCCAGAATCTGCCTGTAGCTGCCTTTTGCCATAAGTGGGAGTAGTATAAAGCACATTCCCTGCGCTGTTCCATGGAGCCAGGCAGCAGAGGTCAAGAAGCCAGAGCCGGAGTCCAGCTTGTAGCCAGAAAGCCAGAGATGTAGGCTGGTAGATTAGGCTGCCTGGAGAACTGTTCAACAGCCTCGAGAGCTGAGATGATGAGCCAAGGAAGTCAATTACAAGCTCTCCCCTTCCCTAGCAAAAATGTGTCTGTTTGTCTGTCTGGAAAGCATTACGAGAGCTGAATTTGGCAACCTGGAGAGTAAAAGAACCCAACCTCAATAATAACCATCAAAAATATCAACAAATTTTACACCAGTAACTATTTCAATTTTGAGCCATATAGATGATTGTATGGGGATGGGGAGATGGGAACGAAGGGTATTTTCTGGCAGTAGAATAAATCAACATTTTGGTAGAATTTAGCACTTGTTGCCACAGAATTTGTTCCCATTCTCTTGTGAAGTACATGATACTCTGTTGAAGGTATTTAAATTCTGGGGGTTGACATCTGCAGAATAGATTCTGTTCTCTTTTCTTTCTTCATAATCTCTGCAAGGAGAAGGGTGTCGCAGCCAGACACAAGTGGGAATGTAAAGGTGGCAATGGTGCTCTCTTCCCCACCCAGTGAGAGTTAGGGGAGTGAAGTATGGGTGAACTCAAAGTTAAGCTCAGTTAAAGACTAAAGTCTACTCAAAGGTTATGGCCTAAACTAAACCACTTAAAGAGTTTAAAGTAGCTTAAGAACCAGATTGTCAGAAGTCCTTACAGTCAATCCTCATCTGCTTTCTGTGTGACTATGCAAGTGCCCTTTGATTTGGGAAGTAGTCCCTGAACCCTCTGTGATTTGGGAAGTAGAGGCACTGCTTGCCCCTGTTCTCCTGATTGGAAGCAGGATGCCAAGAAGGTGATACAGAGATAGTAGGGTCATGGTCCTCCGCACTGTACACTACCCCTCAGAGCTGGGCCAAAATAGAGGAGTCAGCAATCTGCTCTATTCTAATGATGGAGCAGATTTTGCATGTTCAATGCATGTTGAACAAATGCAGGAATATTGTCCATCACGGGCAGGCCCCCTCCTCAAGGATGTGTTTTAGTATCCACAATTTACTCCTAAATGATTAAGGCACCTAAACTTTTAGCTTAGCCACAGTTTCTGAGCCATCTTGAACACTGAAATCAGCTCAGTGCTAAATATGGCCTTAAGGGCTTATTTGTCTTTAGTTCTTAAACAGCAAGTAAGAGCAGTGCCAGTTCTAATAACCCTTAGCTTCACTTTTCTCTGAGAACTCAGCTGGAGAGTTCCAGTGCACACGAGCCAATATTCTAACTTTGAAAACACAGAACTCATTTTTCTTTACCCACTGCGCCACAGGGGTGTTGTGGGGATTAGTTAATGTCTGTACACAGCTTTGAAAACAAAGTGCTACAAACATGCTAAATATAAATTACCATCAGTTGGATTGTTTTTCCTTTCTCAGTGAGAACTATAAAACAAACTAAGTTTCACATTCCTTCCTCCTTCAATTTTTAAGTTCTGGGAACACACACACAAATAACTGGACTATGGAAAGAAAGTGTATTTTATGCGCTACCCGTTCCACTTAAAAAATGATACGAAGAGATTTTGCTCAAATTTTCCAAAACCAAAGTTAGAAACGTCAACCTTAAAGGAAGAGTTGAGAAAGTTATGAGCAACTAAAAAAGAGTAGGTAGATTGGAAGCTGGAACTTGGTTTTAAAGGGTATGTCTACACTGCAGTGTAAGCCCAGGATTAATGGGAGTCAAGTCAGCGGTCCCTGGGTTTGAGAACCCAGGGCTTGTCTACAATAACTGCCAACCCTAAGTTAAGAATTTTTTAATCTCAAACCGGGGCTCTGACGTCCACAGTACAGTACACAAACCTGAGTTCAACCAACTGTATTCTACACTTCCTAGCACCCTCCAGAAATGTGATCGCTTTGTTCGTGGTACAGTGTGGGAAAACTTGACCGTCCATGCAACGCGTTATAGGATGTTTGAATGGCCTGCCAGAACATCTGGCTAAGTCATCAATTTTGGTCTGTGTGCTTCCAACAATGGAAGCCAGCAAAATGGAAAAGTCACCATTTCATAACTTCTTTTGCTTGGGCTTTCGCTCCTGTATCAGGATGCAGGCAGAGCTTCCATGAGACATTGGTGGGCACTGGTGGTGTTTTCTCATCCACAAAAGGTACCTGACAGAGCTAATAACAGAGCAGCAGGAGGAGGAAGACACAGACATGGCACATGTGAACTGGCTGATGCTGCTCCTGACACTCGGTATAGCTGCTGATGCCCCCTACATAGACCAGCTCTTTGAAGCAGGGCCACAAGCACAGACTTGTGGGATCACATCATCATGCAGACCTGGGATGACAAGCAGTGGGTCCAAAGCTTTTGCATGAAGAAAGCTACATTTCTAGAGCTTTGGGAGAAGCTTGCCCTGACCCTTCAGGGTAAAGACACACACATGAGGGCAGCCATGCCAGTCCAGAAGCAGCTTGCTATAACTGTCTGGAAGCTGGCTACTCCTGCCATCCAGTCTGATGTTGGAAAGTCGACTGTGGAGGTTTCGGAGGCAATCAGGCATGTGAGGAACCCTAAGGAGGCAAGCATAAAAGATATTCCTGAAGTAAATTGCTGGCTTTGAGAGAATGGGGTTTCCAAATTGCACTGGGGCCACTGATGGGACTCATGTGCCCACAGTTTGCCCTCCTCAAGATGCACAAGTACATAAACCACAAAGAGTACTACTCTATCATTACGCTGGCCCCCATGGACCACAACGGCAGATTTATGAATGTCAGTGTTGGCTGCACTGGAAAAGTTCATGATGCCAGGTTTTCCACCAACTGGGAATCTATGTTCACAGAGAGCCTGGGACACTATTCCCACCACAGGACATTGTCATAAACAGAGTTACTGTCCCCACTGTTTTTCTGGGGGACCCCATGTACCGCCTTTTGCCTCCTCTTATGAAACATACCCTGATTTCAGAGGCCCTGGCAAAAGGAGGTTTAATTACACTCTGAGCAGGTGTAGACAGTGGCTGAATGTGCTTTTGGCAGATTGAATTCTGGCTGGAGATGTCTGCAGACTTATTTGCATTCCAAGTGTCATCAATGCTGTCCATGTTACTGTGATGTGCTGTGCTCTTCACAATCTTTTTGAAACCAAAGGTGAGCTATTTCCCTATGACAGCTATAGGCTGCTGAATCGGTGAGAAAGTGCACCTATACAGCTAAAGCTGGATGCATCCAGGCAACAGAAATCGTAAGTGCTTTGTGCTCCCACATTATGGACTTGCATGGGCCAACAGAACATGGAGAATGGTACCTTTATGTCTGTGCTTGTCTGGTGGAGGCGGGCATTGATTACTTGTGTGGGAAGGGGGGTTGATTGCCATGCATTGTACTTTTGAATGACATGACTGCTTATGAAATGGGGGGAGGGGAATGGTATGTCTTGATGTAAATAACTGATGTATGGAATGACGCTTATAGCTTTATTGAGACATGAGTTTTGCATACAACCTCCCAGTTGTCCCTGCCCATGTGTTTACCTTTATTATTTGAAATACACATTATATGATGTGTTGCATGATAACAATACAATTTATTTATGAAATAAAAACCTTACACATGTATTGGAAAAGTACACCATTAAACCGCTGCCATTAGCACACCAAAACATTAGCAACACCAAAAGTTTTAAAAGTAAACAAGAACAAAGTGCATAAACAAGTGCAAACAGTTAAACTATGTACAAGACACGCTCCCCTCACTATTGTGTGTCCCCTACTCCTCCTTCCCCACCCTTCCACATTTGCCATGCGCTTGGTGCTGGGGCAAGAAGGTGGAGGCATCCATGGGGCAGGGGTTCAGCATGAGGGCTGCATGAGGTACATTTGCCCTGTCCAGCTGTTCATAGGGCCCAATTGCATGGGCCACCCAGCCATGAAGTTGTCCAAGCTGTTCCTGGAATGCAGGCCAGGGTACTGCAGAAAGGATTTGGGCCATGGTGCAGGTGCAGCAGGAGCCAGGACTCTTGCAGACATTAGAGACAGCAGCTGCTCAGACAGTTCTCTCTTGTGCTCTATCTTCCTCCCTTAATCACCATTCCTGTTCCAGGAACTGCGAAGTGAGCACCTGCTCCTGCATTGCTACCCTGTCCTCAAGGTGCAAAGCTAGCCTGAGCCTTTCCCACTTGCCTCCTGCATGTCTTTCCTCTTGCCACAAATCCCTTTGCCTTTGATACTCAACCTGCTTGTTGGCCCTGTCCAGAACTTCAATCACAAGTTCATCCCAGAAACGCTTCGTCTTGGAATGGTTCATGAAGGTACAATTGATGAGCCAGGCTTCGGTGGTGTGGGCGAACTGTGGAGGTACTGAAGCCTGTAGAGGTCTAGGGGCCTGCAATAGGACAAGATACTGAGGATTACTGTCTCAAATATCTCAGTGCAGAAGCACAGAAACAATTGTTTTGGACTTTCAAGGACAGAAAATGTTAAATTTTGAAACTGAACTTCAGTATATTGGCAGAGGGTGCTTCAGAGTTCACTGGACAGAGCCGGGTTAATCACAGTGAAAGAAATGCTGAGAGAATGGTATATTAAAAATTAGAACTTTTAAAAAAAAGTTTTTTTAGTGAAATGGAGTTTGGGGGGAGGTTGGTGGCTGTGCTACATAAGCCTTTATCACTTCAGGCTTTGCACATTCTGGAGGTCATAACAGTTCTTGTGGTGCCCGACTGGCAAAGAGAGGTGTTATTCCAAGCTGCTGGTGGGAAACCAGATGTGTTGTCATTGAAGTATTCAAATGTATGCAGTGGTGCTGGAACCAGGGGTACTGGGGTGCTGCTGCACCCTCTGGCTTGAAGTAGTAATACCAAACCCCAAAGACATGGTTTCCATTATCAGGACCCCCACTATAAAAATTGTTCCAGCACCCCTGAATGTATGATGACTGAACAGCATATCTACGAGTGGAGTGGGCTGGTGAGCTACTGAGGTGGCCCTGGAAAATACACCCTTCCCCGAAATGTGACTACATATCTGGAGTTCCTGCTACAGGAAAAGTCTGCAGCTATCAGCACCTGGGATTGGGTCAGAATTCATGAGGGAATCAACAGGATATGGCATTATCTTCTAAATGGTTTAGTGCCTCCCCATGGCTTCCGATACAGACTGTTAGGACTGCCTGCAAACACACAGAAATCCATTGCCACCCCCCTTTCCCCCGGCAAATTTCTGGACTGAATTCAAACCCCAGTCGTATTTGGGACTAATGATTTCGTCACCCATGGAAAGCCTGGACTTCATTAATAGAAATGGACATGTGAAAATGGACGACATTTGAACCTCTTCCCTTTCCCTCCCCACCCCGTACAGTTCAGGCTTTTTAGGCAGCTTGTTACACTGTTGAGTTGGTATCAAGCAGCGTACATACAGGGAATGTAATATAAGATTCTCATTCTAACAAACTGGAATGTATTAGCAAAACTGTGTGCCTTAAATATTCTCTCTTACATGCTTGTTTTACTGATTGTGTTTCCTGGTCTCCATTTTTAATTCCCCGTGGTGGGTGGAGAGTGAGGGGATGCCAAGGTGCTGGCATGCAATCCGCCATTAGCAGATTTATGCTGCTACCCAGGGCTTATATCTTTTGCACTGGTTCTTAGAGCAGAAATCCCTCCTGTTCCTATATTAATAAACACAAAAATGGAGCCAGAAACTTACCAGGCTCTAGGTAGATTTGCCCTCTTCCATTTCTGATACCAGTCCCTGGGTGAGCTGTTCCTTTGGTGGGGAGAATCAAAAAGCTCCTCCGAGTACGGCCCCAGGATGTGCTGCAGCTTCTCCTGCAGCAAAGCCTCCTCTAGGACCCATTTCGTTAGCAAAGTCTTTTTATTTGCCACATTTGGTGCCTGCTTGTACCCATCGATTCCCATGCTGGCTTCTCAGGCCAGCAGGACACCATCCCAGCTGATCAGGTCATTGTGCACCGCTGGTGGCTCTGTGCTTGGTGCAGTGCCCAGCACCCAGTCAAACTCATCATAAAACTGGCACGATATCGGTGAGTTGCCAGAGATGCAATTGTTTTTCAGGTACTCAGTCTTGTGCCACTGAATCTGTTCTCTGTGTTGGTCATGGTCCGTTAAATTTCCAATGCTGACAGCATCTTTGCTATTTGTTGGTATGAATAGTCAATCCTGGAACTCTTACTAAAATCCACTGTATAGCCAAAATCTGGCTGTGCTTCCATGACCACGAACTAACACACTTCGTAATGGATTTCTTCTAGTTGGCATTCATTGCAAATGCTGAACGTTCTCCTAATGTGGGTTTGCAGCTCAATGGTCAGAATAAAATAGATGGGTTAAACGCGAAGCAGCTGCACTGGAACAAGGGGGCTGCTTCAATTTCCCTGGAGTTAACTGGTGATTTTTGGAAGAGAAAGGACAAAGGAAACCATCCCGTTGCATTGTGGGATACTGTTGGAGGACTCCAAGGACCCAAGTATGTTGGGTGGGGGAAGGCTGTATCTACAATGTAAAATGATAGGGCTTGAACCTTGGGTCCAACCTTAACTTGGGCTTTGACCCTCTACCATCATGGGGTCCTAGGACCCTGGGTCTGAGCTGGAGCCCAAGAGATTTGTGTGTAGACAGAAGGGGGGTCTGGGCTTGAGCCTGAGCCCAGGCTTATATTGCAATGTAGATATGCCCAGAGACACAGAACACTTACAAAAAAATGCTGTCATCCATGCACTAGAGATCAACCCTGATTAACTATTCTATGGATTTAATAAAACATCCAAAATGTAGTTAGAGAAAACAATCAGCAATACTTACTGAACACTTGTTTGCACACATATTCCTGCTATGTCTAGCAGAATTGCTGACTACAAAAATAGGCCCTGATCCTGAAAGCTCTTCCACATGGGTGGACCCCGATGCACGTTTGGACCCACTTTAACTTCCCTATGTCTCCATGCAAGCACAGGGGTCTGCCCATATGGAATCACTGGCAAGACTGGGACCATAGGGAGTACAATGACAGATATAGTTTTAAGTGTTTTTGGCTGACCACCATGAAATAAGAAAAATAAATGGGGTTTACATATTCACAGACCACGGTGATAATGAAATACTTTTGATTCCAATAGTAACCAGGGAGGATGCTAAACAGCAACTGATAAACATTTTTAAACATGTCGGACCAGTAACTTGCACCCAAAAATATCAAAAGAGGCTGAGGAGCTGAGGTGCTCTCTGAACTACTGATGTTGCTTTTTAACAAATCTTGGAATACTGGGGAAGTTCTAAAGGACCAGAAAAAGCTAACATTGTGCCAAAAATTAAAAAGGGTAATGGAATGAACTGGGTAACTACAGATCAGATTATCCTGACATCAGTTCCAAGCAAAATCATGGAAAGGCTCAGATAGGATGCAATTAGTAAAGAGCTAGAGACAGCAGCAAACTAATGCAAATCAACATAGCTTTATAAAAAATAGGTCCTCTCAAAAAATTTCAAATCTTTTTAAAATTAAATCACAAGTTTGACAAAAGTAACTGTGTTGACATAATAGACTTCAGTAAGGCATCTGACGTACGATATTCTGAGTAAAAATGTAGCATTATATAAAATCAATGTAGCACATGGTAAATGGATTAAAAACTGGCTAACGGACCCATCACAAAACACAATTACAAATGGGGGATCATTATCCAATGAGGGCATTACAGTGGGGCCTCTTAGGGAGAGGCCAGTACTCTAAGTTGTCCAAAGTAACAAAATTAAAAGCCAGAGTGTTATATAAAACTGTATGGGAAAAGGTACAAAAAGGAGACAGAAAAACTGAATTAGTCAAAACAAGAGTCTACTGATACCACCCAAGGATGGTGTTAAGATCAGGACTGGTAAACAAGAGGAGAATGGAATTGGAAGCTAATGAAGCAAAACTGAAGTGTCAGAAATTAGGTCTAATTGCTGGACCAAATAATGAGGGGATGAACTATTTCCCCCATCATTCCCTTTTGCAGTCCTTAAAAATAAGACTTCATGGATCAAAATTTTTGGAGTCTGGGTGGACCGAAAGGAGCAATCTTCACCACCATGGCTCCCACCACTATCTCTTGGAACTCCAGGAGCCACTGTGACACTATTGGACTTTCATCCTTCTGATCCTGAGAGATGTCCTGCCCACACTGGGCCAGAGAGAAACCCACATGATATCACCCTCTTCACTGGCCCCAGCTAAATCACCTGAAATGTGAGATTTGGGTTCCTGCTGTGATTCCTATCGCATGTGTCCTTTTCCTTCCCACACCTTATTTCTTCTCTTTCCTCTCTTTTTGCTTTCTGTTTAATAAAAACTTAGCTGATCTGGCCAAGACTGCATCTTTTGCAACATTGCTGTGAGCCAGTAATCAGAGAGGCAATGAAAGCAATATCTTAAACAGCCCGATTCTGATATGAGTTTTCTAGGCCTTGGAGTGGCTGATAAGACAGTGTGCTGTGCCTGTGTTTCTTCAGCTGAAAGGTTGCAAGTGCAAAAGTCAGCGCCAGAGACAGAAGCTGCATTTTGTGTCTTTGCAGTCCTTTTCTCTCCTTTTGTGTGTTCGTCTTGTTGTGTCTTTCCCCCAAAAGGACATTTTTACTGTCTTTAATGTCCTCTAAAAGACTGTCAGACTGGGTTTTTTTTCCTTATAAAAACTCTCTACATCTAAAGGTAAAGGGAACAAGGACCATTCTTAAAATAAAAGCCTTACTTATTACTTTACATTTCAAATGCTTTAACTGCTTTTCCTTTTTTTTTTGTAATTTTAATAAAAGATTAATAAGATTTTTAGTGGTGTGTTTGCCATTGTAAGCAGGCTGAGGTCTCTGTACTCAAAAACTGGAATCATGTTTAAATGTTTAGAGTTGTACAGTGAAAGGATGAAGTAGATCCCTGTGACTCTCTGAATTCATTAATTCCATCAAAATTAACACAACAAATCCCACAGGGATCAGATCTTGATCCAATGCTATTCAGTATCAATGATCTGCAAGAAACTATAAAATCACTGCTGAAAGTTTTCAGGTGACACAAAAATTGGCAGAGTTGTTAACAATCATAAAGACAGGTCAGTTCTACAGAGCAGTGTAAAACAAATAATAAGCTGGGCATATTTGAACATCATGTGTTTTAATATAGCTAAATGCAAGGCCATACATAGAATCATAGGACTGGAAGGGACCTCGGGAGGTCATCTAGTCCAGTCCCCTGCACTCATGACAGGACTAAGTATTATCTAGACCAATGGTTCTCAAACTTTTTTTTTCGTGGATCACTTGAAAATTGCTGAGGGTCTCAGCGGATCACTTAATGATCTTTCCAAATGTTTGTACCATTAGCTAACTATTATAAAGTGCTTTGGATAAAAGTACTATCTAAAAAAACCCCTTAATAATAAACGTTTTTTTGTGCTACAAATAAAAGCACACAACTTGTATTTTCATATCAGTAGTCTTACCTTTCTAATGCGACGGATGTGCCCTCTCTCCCACACCGCATCAGCACCCGAGCTGGGACTGGAAAAGAGGGGGAAGGTCTCTCCCCGGCAGCCACAGCCCTGGAGCTGGGGAAAGTCACCTCTTTCTCTGGCTGCCGCAGCCCTGCACGTCCCGAATTCCCCCACCCCCTCTTCTCACCCCACTGCCCTCTCCCACCTACCCCCTATTCCCCCCAAGTCCAGCACCTCACCTTACGTGTGCATCTTCTCCAGGGTCCAGGCACCTAATTAGTGGAGCCAAGCCTGCATGGCTCCACTAATTAGGTAGGTGGCCCTTCATTCTCTCATGTGTGGCCACTCAGGCGCGCACCTTAGAGGGAACTATCCGCGAACCACCTGAATGGAGCTCTTGGACCACTGGTGGTCCACAGACCACAGTTTGAGAACCTCTGATCTAGACCATTCCTGACAGGTGTTTGTCTAACCTGTTCTTTAAAATCTCCAAAGATAGAGATTCCACAACCTCCCTAGGCAATTTATTCCAGTGCTTAACCACCTTGACAGTTAGGAAGTTTTTCCTAATGTCCAACCTAAACCTCCCTTGCTGCAATTTAAGCCCATTGCTTCTTGTACTATCCTCAGAGGTTAAGAAGAACAATTTTTCTCCCTCCTCCTTGTAACAACCTTTTATGTACTTGAAAACTGTTATCATGTCCCCTCTTAGTCTTCTCTTTTCCAAACTAAACAAGCCCATTTTTTTCAGTCTTCCCTCATAGGTTATGTTTTCTAGACCTTTAATCTTTTTTGTTGCTCTTCTCTGGACTTTCTCCAGTTTGTCCACATCATTCCTGAAATGTGGCGCCCAGAACTGGACACAATACTCTAGCTGAGGCCTAATCAGCGTGGAGTAGAGTGGAAGAATTACTTCTCGTGTCTTGCTTACAACACTCCTGCTAATACATCCCAGAATTATGTTTGGTTTTTATGCAACAGTGTTACACTGTTGACTCATATTTAGCTTATGGTCTACTATGACCCCCAGATCCCTTTCTGTAGTACTCCTTCCTAGGCAGTCATTTCCCATTTTGTATGTGTGCAACTGATTGTTCCTCCCTAAATGGAGTATTTTGCATTTGTCTTTATTGAATTTCATCCTAATTACTTCAGACCATCTAGGAATCAAGAATATAGGTCACATTTATAGGATGGGGGATTGTGTGGGCCAAATTAGGGTCAACATTTAACAAAGAAGATTGTGTTTGAAACCACAAGAGTGTATTCACATGAACAGTGTATCATAGCATTAGTACAGAAGTCCCCAAACTATGGGGCAACCCCCTAAGGAGGCACGGAGGGGGGGTCCACCTGGAGCCCGGGCCAGCTCCCACCGGGCCACCCAGTTCCACTCCTGGCCCCGACTCCAGCTGCTGGCCCTGCAACCGGGACCCTGGCTGCCAGCTGTGCACCTGGGGCCCCGGCTGCTGGCCCCATGCCACAAGGTAAAAAGCTTGGGAACTACTGCATTAGTAATATGCCTGGAATAATACTGTGTCTGCCTACAGAGATGTTTCAAAGATTATCCAACAATGTATGAAAATCTATATTCTAGTACTATATTTAATTGGTGATCATACTCATCAAGGTGAATAACCTAAACATTTAAAACGTTTTAAAGAAAAAAACCTTGTAATTAGCCTCCTGACTCTTGACAAGGATTCCCATTCTCCCCCAGTCTGATCTGGAAGGAAAAAATTAAGCCACAGGTCATCCTAGGAGTGGACCATGCGTGACCCATAATTACTAGAAGCAGGAAGAGAGGGAGGAAGAGAGCAAGCCTAAGGGCTTGTCTATACTTACGCGCTGGTTCGGCGGCTGGAAATCGAACTTCTGGGTTCGATTTATCGCGTCTTGTCTGGACGCGATAAATCGAACCCAGAAGTGCTCCCCGTCGACTCCGGTAATCCTGCTCGGCGCGAGGAGTACGCGGAGTCGACGGGGGAGCCTGCCTGCCGCGTCTGGACTGCGGTAAGTTCGAACTAAGGTACGTCGACTTCAGCTACGTTATTCACGTAGCTGAAATTGCGTACCTTAGTTCGAATTGGGGGGTTAGTGTAGACCAGGGCTTAGTTCAGTACTATGCTGACACCACTCAACGTTAAGATCCAACAAAATCACATTACAAGGTGGCATGAAAAACACTGAAAAGAGAGTCACCATGGGAGGACACTGGTTTGTAACGTCTACACAGTTACTAACTAAATATTTTGTATAACATCTAAATACTTTCAAAAAGAATTTAAGAAATAAAAAATTCAGGACCCCAATTCCTAGTGTCATTACATACACTTAACAGGCAAGAAGACTATCCATGATGTCATGGGGAATTTTGCACATATAGGGTTGTAGGATCAGTCCCAATTAAATTTCACCTTGATTTTCTGTAGCTAATCGTTTTGAAGGAGTTGATATTTTTTAGTACGATAATCTGCACTAAATAGATTACACTGAAATATTTTTTCTTAAACTACACAAAAGGAAAGGTTTCTGTTGTATTCTTGGAGCTTTAAAAACAACCAAATTGCTTTCCAAGTAGACTTAATAAAACAGGTAAAGTCCTGTGCTTCCCAGTTATCAAAAGTGTTTTTTTTAATGGCACTATTTTTATCCATTACATAGAAAAACTCAGTGGATTATAATCACCTCAATAGCATCGTCGTACATTTTCCTTGCCTCCGTGTCCATTTTGTCTGACATCAACCAGGCTTTCAATAAGTATTCATAAAAACTGTCTCCCAGCCCGCCCACGGATGTGTGATCTATAACAGAGAAAAAGAGAATAAAATGTAGGGGGTTTTAATACAGTACCACCTTGGATTTATCCAGGACAAAATTCTACATTTTGTTTAAGCCCCTACCAGTTTCAAACCGTCATTATTTTAATCCAGTTCAGCAGCTATTTCCCCTCAAACCTTTTATTTCATTTTCTTGGAATCTGTCCCACAGCAGGCATCACAATTTTCCTACTGTGCATGTTCAGTATTCCTCATTCTGTGTCATTTACAGAGTAAAGCTGACCCTTCCGTGTCACAGATTTAATGTAAGGAATGTTTTGGCTCCATTACACAGAACTTAATCTTTTCATTGTTTGTTGTTGTTGTTGTTTTAAATAAATAAGAACGTATACTCTCAGATTCAATAGCAGGGATATAATTGTAACATGTAGCTATATAAATTGTTCAAACCCATAGGGAATCTGTTCTTTCAAGGACATTTTTATTATTCATTATGAAATAATAACTTACAGAACCTGCAAAATGTGCCAAGGTAAATACTCATATTCATGTTCTTTCACAGTTAAATTGGTGACTACCTTCCTTTGCAGTATACAGTGCAAGCCTTGTTCTGTTACCCCAGGTATAGTTCAACTGGAGTTGGGGAACTGAATAAGGCATGCACTGTTCACTACATTGTTAGCTGTGCTTTCTTGAATATCTATTAGAATCCAACACCAATGAACGCTGGGTCTCCTTAAGTACGTACACAGTGATCCTTACTGTGATGATTTTCATTTCAAGGGCTGCTTATCCTTAGAAGTCACATTCATCACATTCAAATGCATGTTCACATGTACCCACAGACAGCACGGTAAGGACATCAGAGAATATCTGTGAGAATTTGGTGAATCTACTTACATAATGCATGCTGTTTTATATTGGGGACTCTCCATGTGTACCTGTGTCAGACTACGAGTTTTACTTTCAATGCGGGGTTTGTTTTCCTTCTCTGCTGTCTTTTACCTTCATATTAAGCTAAAACCCACAGGAGGTGACAGAAGCTCTTGCCAAGGAAATTAAAATAAATAATAAGAGGTTTTATTAGGCTACGTCAACACTAGCACTTTTGTCGGTAAAGCTTTTGTTGGTCAGGGGTGTGCAAAAAACACCCCTCTGACTGACATAAATTACACTGACAGAAGCGCCAGTGTGGATGGTGCTATGTTGGTGGGAGATGCTCTCGCCCGACATAGCTACTGCCACTCATTGGGGGTGGTTTAATTATGTCGGCATAGAGCAGCTACACGGGCGACCTTACAGGGGTGCAGCTGCAGCAGTACAGCGGTGCTGCTGTAAGATGTGTAGTGTAGACGTAGCCTTAGTTACATAAATAAAAAGGGAATAAGGAAGGATGAGGTTGGGCCGCTACACAGTGTGGATAGGAAGGAGATTAAAGATAATCTAGGTATGGCCCCAAAACTAAATGAATACTTTGCCTCAGTTTTCAGTAAGAATGATAATATAGAGCATGTGCATGAAGACAGTATGGCTGATGGAAATGAGTGTCTATAGCTGGAAATTACCACATGATGTTGAAGAAAAACGTAAAGAGCTTAATGTGCTCTGTAGCAGGGTGGTCCCCTGCTCCTGCCCTGAAGGGCTTAAAACAGCCAGAGAGGAGGGCTGGGGCAAAGGAAAAACTACAAGGCTGATTGGGGAAGCAGCCGCAGCTGGGTCATGCCCCAATCAGGCCTCAGCTGGCCTGTATAAAAAGGCTGGGAGCCAGGAGCTCAACAGTCTCTCTCTGCCTTCAGAGTGAGAAGGGCCTGGCTGCAGCAAGCTAGACATAGGGTACCTGAGTGGAGCAGGGCTGGGGACAGGCTGAGGAGCTGAGGAGCTCCAGCCTGGATAGCCCCAGGCTGCGGCCTAGTAGGAGGCCAAGGGGTACTGGGGGTTGCAGAGGGCAGCCCATGGGTAGGCCAAGGCAGCAGGTCCAAACCCAACCTTACCTGTGATGAGTGGCCTATACTGCAGTCTGCCCCAGGGAGCGGGGGCTAGTTGGTGACTGGCAGTGGCCTTATTCTGAGGTGAGGTAGGGATAGTGGGTGGGGGTTCCCCAGGGAGGGGAGACCCTAGTACTGAGGGGTGTACTGCCAGGGGGCAGCACCCCAGATACAAGGGCACCGGGGTCCAGGAGGGACACGGGGGCCAGAGGACAGGCAGATCACCGGCCTGCAGGGGGCTCTCCAGGACACTGGAAGAGCTAATTCCCAGAAGAGACCAGCAAGAGGCGCCACAGTGGTGAGTCCGCCCCTCTACATGCTCAAACTGGGGGGACTGGGTAATTTTCATCACAGAATACTGAAAGAATTGGCACATGAGATTGCTAGTCCAGGAACAAGGATTTTTAATAAAACTATTTGCGGGGTAGTACCATATGACTAGAGAATGGCTAATGTTGTACTTATATTTAAGAAAAGGAAAAAAAGTGATCCAGGCCGTTACAGACCTGTTAGTCATAACAGGGTTCAAAAAAGAACTAGATAAATTCATGGAGGATAGGTTCATCAATGGCTATTAGCCAGGATGAGCAGGAATGGTGACCCTAGCCTCTGTTTGCCAGAAGCTGGGAATGAGCGACAAATGATCACTTGATGATTACCTGTTCTGTTCATTCCCTCTGGGGCACCTGGCACTGGCCACTGTTGGAAGACAGAATACTGGGCTAGATGGACCTTTGGTCTGACCCAGTAGGGTCATTCTTATGTTCTTATGTTCTCAGTAGCATGCAAGGTTTTAGAGCAAATTGTGAAGAAAAGAACAATTAAATTCACAGAGGTAAATGGTAAAGGGGATGGAACGCAACATGGATTTAGCAAAGTCAGATCATGCCAGACTAACCAGATTTCCTTCTTTGAGAAAATAACTGATTTTTTAGATAAGGGAAGTCAGTACATCCAATATATTTGGACTTCCATAAAGTGTTTGATTTCACCTGTGGGTCCGGGGACAGAACAGGCCCACTGTTCCTCCTGCATGTTGTAAGAAGCGACTAAAAGGGGGCTGCCTGGAGAGGAATGGGCTCCACCAGGTTAGAAATTTGCCCAAGACACACCATATGATGAGCAAGTCAACAATGTCCATACCGGATTGATCGCAGCCCAGGTTAATAATGACCGCGCCATCCATATCCCACCAGGGCAGACACAACAAGTATACTACTGGTGTAACCCCAACAAAGAGGGTCTGTGGAAGATATAACATCACCATAGCCACATGGAATGTAAGGACATTGAGACAAATAGGGAAGTTGAAAGAACTCATGTACGAAATGGAACAATACACCTGGCACCTCCTAGGAATCTCTGAGGTCACATAGAAGAACTTTGGAGAGGTACTAACGGAAGAAGGCCATGTACTCTATTACAGTGGAGAGGACAAACGCAGGCTTATTTCCATCCGTCTAAAGGCAGTACCGTTTAATATCACAGTGGTACAAGTCTACGCCCCTACAACAGACTATGACGATGAGCAAATTGAAGGTTTTTACAATCAGATCCAAGACATCATCGATAAGGAAGATATCAAGAAAGATATCTTGATTGTACAAGGAGGTTGGAATGCTAAAGTGGGTACTGACACACAGGCAGATTGGCGAGATTATTGTGGCCCTTTCTGTAATGCGGTAACCAATGAGAGAGGATTGAGTCTTTTGGAGTTTGCCAGCTATAACAATTTGGCTCTTTTAAACACATTAGGAGCACATAAAGCATCCAGACGATAAACATGGCACACACCTAATGGTCTACATCACAGCCAGATCGACTACATCATGGTGCAAAATCGATTTCATTCTGGGATTAACAGAGCTAAAACAAGGAGCTTCCCCAGTGCTGATATTGGAAGTGATCATGACCTTGTGATGCTAAATTTTTGACTGTGGCTAAGGAAAATCGTCAGGCCAAAGCTCACCAGAACCAAGTTTGACTTAGAAAGACTCAGAGACCGAAACATTGCAGAGTAATTCCAAGCAATGGTCGGTGGAAAATTTGCCCTGCTGCTTGCTCTAGAGGAAGACATAGAAACAATGACCAACAATTTCAACGCTGTAATGAATGAGGCAGCAATGGACATCCTTGGGAAACATCGTAAGAAGACAAAACAGTGGGTCACAAATGAAATACTACAACTGTGTGACATTAGAAAATAACTTAAGAGATACAAGAATAGCACAGAGAGCTGATAAATACAGAGCGATTGGCAGAAAGATCAAGAAAGGAATGAAGGTGGCCAAGGAGATATGGATTGAAAAACAATGCTCTAAAATTGAAGAGTGTATCGATAATAAAAATAGCAAATGAGCCTTCCAGGTTGTAAAAGATCTGACGAAGGAAAGATGGACCAAAGCTAACGCAATTCAAGACAAAGAGGGGAACAGTCTTATAGAAGAAAGGGACATCATCAATAGGTGGACAAACTACTGCTCTGATCTATACAACCACCAGACAAATGAAGATCCTAGTGTCTTAGATAGCCCAGATTCAACAGAGGAGGATAACTTTCCAATACTATGTGAAAAAGTGGAGACAGCTGTGAAATCACTCAAGAATGGAAAGGCTACAGGTATTGACAACACCCCAGCCGAACTGATGAAATTGGGAGGAGAAAAAGTAATAGATGTACTCACCAAGATCTGCAACAAGACCTGGCAGACCGGCGAGTGGCCTTCCATGTGGACTCAGTCACTAATAATCACTCTGCCAAAGAAAGGCAACCTGCAATTGTGTCAAAATTATCAGACCATAAGCTTAATTAGCCATCCCAGAAAAGTGATGTTGAAAGTCATATTGAACAGATTGAAGCCACAAGCAGTATTTACAACACCAGTAGGACATCTCCCACATCTTTGTTGGCTTCAAGAAGGCGTTTGACAGATTATGGCACAAAGCTCTCTGGGAAACCATGAAGAAGTATAATGTTGGTCATAAGCTTATTCTTACCATTAAACATCTGTATGCCAAGGCCAGCAGTGCAGTTTTCGTCACTGGCACAACAGGAGAGTGGTTTCGCACCACTGTTGGAATCCGGCAAGGCTGCCTTCTTTCGCCCACATTATTCAACATCTACTTGGAGCGCATAATGACTGATGCCCTAGAAGATCACATATGCACAGTCAGCATTGGAGGGAGAACAAACTCAAATCTTCGGTTCGCTGATGACATTGGTGGCCTGGCAGGCAGCGAAGATGAACTTGCCAACCTTGTGAAACAATTGGATGAAACCTCTGCAAAATATGGCATGGAAATCAGTGCAGAGAAAACCAAGCTGATGACAAACTAACATGATGGGATCAGCTCACATATCACTGTCAGTGGACATGAGCTGAAGACAGTGAAACGGTTCAAGTATTTGGAGGCAATCATCACTGATGAAGGATCCAAGGCAGAAATTCGGGCAAGAACTGTGCAAACAACAGCAGCAGTGGCAAAGCTAAAGCCAATTTGGAAGGATAAGAACATCTCCCTGGAATTCAAACTGAAACTGCTGCACGCATCGGTCATCTCCATTTTTCTGTATGCGTGCGAGACATGGACCCTTACGGCAGAACTTGAATGGAAAATACAGGTAGTAAAGATGAGATACTTCCGTAAAATCTCCTACTTTGACCACATCACTAATGAAGAGGTCTGCAACATCATCAGCCAATGCGCTCGGTCAAACGAAGACCTCCTGACGACTGTGAAGAAGCACAAGCAGAAGTGGTACGGCATGTAACAAGATCATCTGATCTATCCAAGTTCATCCTCCAAGGGACAGAACAGGGGAAGAGAAGAAGAGGTAGACAGAAGAAGAGATGGATTGACAACATAAAAGAGTGGACAGGAATGGACTTCGCGGAGACTCGAGCACTGACACACAATCATCAGGGGTGGAGACAATTGGTTGACTGCTCATCAATGATGGTGCCCCAATGACCAATGCGGTTATGGGAGTGATGATGATGATGATGAAAGTGTTTGATACGACACCACATAGGAAATTATTAGTTAAATTAGAGAAGATGTGGATCAGTACAGGCATTGTAAGGTGGATAAGGAATTGGCTAAAGGGGTGAAGACAACAGGTTGTGCTGAAAGATGAACTATCAGACTGGAGGGAGGTTACTAGTGAAGTTCCTCAAGGAGGGGTCTTGGGACCCATCTTAGTCAATATTTTTATTAATGACCTGGGCCCAAAAAGTAGCAGTGTGCTAACGAAATGTCCTATGATATCAAGTTGGGAGGCATCACCAATACAGAGGAAGATCAGAACATTACACAGGAAGATCTGGATGACTTTGAAGACTAGAGTGACAGAAATGGGATGAAATTCAATAGCAAAAATACAAAATCATGTATTATGGTCTATTAATAAGAATTTCTGCTACAAGCTGGGAGACTCATCAATTGCAGGCGACACAGGAGGAGAGAGACCTGGGTGTGTGGGTTGATCAAAGGATGACTAAACGCCACCAATGTCCTGTGACAGTGAAAAAGGCAAATGCAATCCTAAAATGTTAGGCAAGGCATTTATTCCATTAGAGGTAGAGACGTATTAATGCCATTTACAAGGCATTTACATCTGGAATATTGTGCACAATTTTGATCACTCATGTTCAAGAAAAAGTAAACTGGAACGCGTGCAAAGAAAAGCTACTAGGATGATCAGGGGAATGGAAGGCTTGAGAGGAGACTGGAAGAGCTTGGCTTGTTCAGTCTAGCAAAAAGAAGGCTGAGGAGGATATGATTGTGCTGTATAAACACATTGGGGGGTAAATACCAGGAAGGGTGAAGGACTATCTAAGCAAAAGGATGATGTTGTAACAAGAACAAATGGATGTAAACTGGCCATGAACAAATTCAGGCTGGAAATTAGATTTCAACCATTAGAGGGATGTGGCTCTGGAACAGACTTCTGATAAGAGTTGTGGGTGCAAACAACTTAGTTTTAAGAGAGAAGGGGACACATTTATAAGTGCCATTGTATGATGGGGTTGCTTGTGATGGTGGGGGGAAGGCTCAACAGGCCTGTGGCTTACTTCTGGTTTATGTCTTATGTTACTAAAGCTCATGCTTCAGGGTTTCAGCTGGCCACCACAGAGGTCAGGAAGGAATCCTTCCCACCCTCTGTAACGTATTCGGGGAGGTTTTTTTATCCCCTTCCTTTGAAGCATTAGGGATGGCCACAATTGGAAATGGGATAATGGGCAGCATTGGCCAGGGCTCTGAGGTGGCACCAAGCATTCACTTTCTCAGGTGCTTGGTTGGCTGGTTCTTGGTCCCATGCTCAAGATCTAACTGATCACCATATGTGGGGCTGGGAAGAAATTTCCTCCCAAGTCATATTGGTGGTAATGTTGGGGGCTTTTCACCTTCTCTGTAGTGTGTGGGTGCAAGTCACTTGCCAGGATTATCTGGATATACCTCACTTAATACTCTACCATTGTGGGGGCCTCAAGCATTGGTGCACCTCAGTCCTTCCTATTCCCTGCCTGTGGCACATAATAGTCCAGTCTCCTGAGGGTCTCCTTTACTTTCGTCTCATTTCCTTTGTTGGGCTTAATGTGCAGGTAGTGTTTGTCTCCTGTGATATACAGGAGGGCAGATTAGATGACCTCGTGATCCATTCTGGTCTAAAACTCTGTGACTCTGTGACAGGGCTAACAATGGAGAGTCATTCATTCAAATGGACAACTCTTAGATAAAGCGATGGTTATTATGGTGGCAGTGTGTATGGACCTGTAACAGTGTGAATTACACAAGTGCAAAGAGCAGCAAAAGCAAGTACCCTACGAAGCGAAAAGCACAGAGAAAAGTCTCAATGGTCTTTTGGGGAAAGAAATATTAAAAAGACAGACCGGGGAAATGAATTATGAACAGCTGAAGAAAAATTGGCTGGTTGGGCTATGCAAAGAAAAGCAGCTCAACTGTTGCTGAGGATCAAACAAAGCATAGCTAATATTTGCTGTATTCTCAGGACCAGAAGAGGAACGATGGTCCACCACCACCAACATAAATCTTTTCCACCTCTGGGTTGGCGTAGGTAAGGGCACTATGATATCCACCATAAATAACCCTGAAAAATTAATGAATGGATGGTGTGTGTACATATAATAAGGTCTGGCGTCACACACTGAATGAGGAAGATAATAAAATATTAAAAAAATGAGGCAGGGGGCCTGTGCAAAAATAGCATCTGATCATGTAATTAAAGACTGTATCATCATGCATATGCATAAGGGGGCTGACTTTTTCTCTTTTATGTGCTTGATCTTGCTACATTAATGTTTTTTTAACCTTGTTTTCATAAGTAAGCGCCTACTTTATTTTAAAAAGAGCACACTGAAAAAAACCAAAATAAAAAAATACATCATCATATGGAAGCATTTTGACCCAAGATATATCATTAGCAGAGATGGAACCATTAGATCCACAGCACAGCCCTCTACCTCTTGAACTAACAGAGTAACTGTATTGACAAATCACTGAAGGTGGATGAGACATACATTTTGTCAGTGTATTTCATAACTATTTGCTAGACAACAGAGGAACACTTGGATTCAGGAATCCTGGGTTCTAGACAGACTCTAGAGGTAAGTGTAGTCTAAAAGTTACAGACAGTGTAATCCACACAACTTCTGGACGTGGTGTTCTGTCCCATCTAGTGGCACTGAGACCACTTAAAGAGAGAGATAAAATGAGTTTGCTCTACAGCCTTAGCTAACAGCTTTTAGCTCCTGCTGTAGAGACTCATGCACTAAGCTCCAGAGGTCCCTGGTTTAATCCTGCCCGCCGCTGACCGGGGTCTGTCGGCGTTACAGTAGCACACACATTTGGCATGTTCATTATGAAAGGCAGGATGAGTGAATGGATGAAAGATTTGGTCTGCTGTATGGAAACATAGGTTCTGTTCCCAAGTTCTGAAATTAAAAGTAATCTTGTTAGTCCATCTATAAAATGAGAGCGAATGATACGTGCATGCTTCCTAACATATTTAGTAACAATAGCTATGAAATGTATATAATTATGGCTTTCAGCTCAGCACATCTTCTTCTAAATCAAAGCATATCTACCAGATATGTGCATATATGACATTTCTCATCAGTAAGAAATCTCTCTTGCACCTTGTACAGATCCATTATTCCCAAAGGACCAATACACCTCAGGATCACCACTCCTCACAGCACTTAGATTTCTTTATAGTGAAAACAAGTAAAAGTTTATATAACGAAGAACAGTGATCCAAGAACAAGCAAGCAAAGTACTGGAAACATATGGTTAGGTATAAAATAAAAACATAAAACATCTTCTAGACCCTAAACTTAACTACCAAGACATTGTCATGTCATATAGAGCAAAAGCTCATATTCTTCCAGTGTATTACAGCCAAGCTTGGCTGTGATCTTCCATTCATGAGACAAGTCAAGTTGTGCTCTTGTCTCTTCAGTGGCTGTGACCAGTGGGTGACTGGGAACCAGAGGCAGTCAGGCTCAGTGAGTCCAGAAACTCTTTGGGAGGGGGGGAGTGGAAGGGACAGGAAAGTCGGAGGCACGCTCTCCTGTTCTGATCTTGCTTCCCATTACCATCTTCTACCCCTTTCCCCTAGCTAGTCTCCCCTACCCCTGCTTCCTCCAGGTTAGAGTTAGACACTAGGGTCAGGACACCTAGCAGTTCTGCTCCTTTCCCTGCTTCCATGGCCCCTTTTAGTGGGTCCCTGAAAGTGTGTGTGGTGGGGGGCAGGTAAAAGGACTCTCCAGGGTCCTGGGGGGCACATAACTTTACTCCTTCCTCCCCATCCCAGTATTCTCTAGGCAGTACTGAAGAATCCCTATTTTATGGACTAATGGGGGATTGGGGATTTCATACAATAAAAAATTCTTAAAATTGAACATCTTAAAATTACAGTGCATAAATATATTCATTGTTCAATGACAGTGTACATAATTAGGGCCCTACCAAATTCACAGTCTGTTTTGGTCAATTTCATGGTCACAGCATTTTAAAAATTGTAAATGTCATGATTTCAGCTATTTAAATCTGAAATTCATGGTGTTGTAATTGTAGGGCTCCTGACCCAGAAAGGAGTTGTGTGTGTGTGTGTGTTGGGGGAGGTTATGGTACTGCTATCCTTACTTTTGTGCTGCTGCTGGTGGCAGCGCTGCCGTCAAAGCTGGGCAGCTGGAGAGCAGCGGCAGCTGGCAGGGAGCCCAGCTCTTATGGCAGAGCCACCGCCAACAGCAGCACAGATGTAAGGATGGCATGGTATGGTATTGCCACCCTTACTTCTAGGCTGCTGCCTGTAGAGCTGGGCCCTCAGTCATCAGCTGCTGCTCTCTGGCCACCTAGCTCTGAAGACAGCGCAGAAGTAAGGGTGGCAATACCGTGACTTCCCTAAAATAACCTTGCAATCCCCTACAACTCCTTTTTGGGTCAGGTCCCCCAGTTAGAGAAACGCTCGTCTCCCCCATGAAATCTATGTAGTAGAGGGTAAAAGTACAGAAAAGGCCAGACTCATGGTCCGTGATGCATTTTTCATGGCCATGAATTTGGTAGGGCCCAACCCGCAGTTTGAAAACCACAGATGTATAGGACCCTACCAAATGTAAGGCACTGGGTCGTGGTGGCTCTGGTCAGCACTGCCAACCGGGCCGTTAAAAGTCCCATCAGCAATGCTGCCAGGATAAGGCAGGCTAGTCCCTACCTGTTCTGACACCGCGCTGCGCCCCGGAAGCGGCCAGCTGCAGGTCCGTCTCCGCACTCCTATTGGCCGGTTCCTGTGGGTGAGAGCTGCACAGAGCCACTTGCGCACCTCTATCTAGGAGTCAGACCTACTGCTGGCCGCTTCTGGGGCGCAGAGCGGTCCGCGGTGCCAGGACAGGCAGGAAGCCTGCCTTATCATCCCCATTGCACTGCTGAGTGGGAGCCACCCAAGGTAAGCCTGCACCCCAATCCCATGTCCCAAACCCCTGCCCCAGCCCTGAGCCCCCCCAAACTCAGAGTCCCTTCCTGCACCCCAAACCCCTCATCCCCAGCTCCACGCAAGAGCCCTCACCCCCTCCTGCACCTCTGCCCCCTGCCCCAGCCCAGAGCCCCTCATTCCCGGCCCCACCCCACAGCCCTCCCCTGCACCCCAACCCTCTTCCCCAGTCCTGAACCCCTCCCACACCCCAAACCCCTCATCCCCAGCTCCATTGGGTCATGGGCATCAACAATTTTCTTCAACTGTGTTGCCAGAAAAAAAGTTTGAAAATCACTGCTATACATAATGAATGGTAACAAATATATACACTGAGCCTGATTTTGCTTTGTTTGAGAGAACTGCATCTCTTTGCTGCCAGATCTCTGAGTCTTTTCAAACCTGTATAGCCTCTTGAACATGGCTGAGGATTTAACTCACATTAAGCAGCAGAAAGATAATTTTGCTGGCAGAAAAATGGTTTATATAACTTGTCATTCACAGGATCAATGTTAATAAAACTGAGGTTTTACTGAATTGCTAAACCCAAGCATCCAAAAATCATAAGTCAGGCCTCAAAAAATGAGATTCTTTAAAAAAAAAGTTTTTCATCCATTTTATTTGCCTTTTAGTTCTGGGCCCTTAGGGTGCACTTTGGTCACATTTTCAAGCTTTCCTCCACAACCATGAGAGCTAGAAACTACTTTTTTAAAATGTATAATCACATAACCACGTGAATCCAGGAGCTGGGGCTTTAAGAAAAATACCAGATACCATGAGCCTTGTGATGAAATTACATGAGTTGGCAGCACTGTTTAGGTCTTGTCTTTGTTGGCGTGAAAAACACAGCTCTCTGATCTTTGACAAATACCTGGTTTCTCAAAAATTGAGTTCTTCAGCGATCCCTTAGACAAATGAGGGATTGTTGACAAAGGTATTGCTTCTTTGTCAAAGCTGTCCCACTGTCATGAGGGCTGGTCCTCTCAGGGATCAGGCACCCAGAATCCCTGTGACAGGTTCTGCTACAGACAATGAGCCAACTTAGATCCATGAGTGTCTCTCTGTTTGCTCCCTACTGTATCTGGGGAGCACTCAGAGGGGCAGAGCTGTCATCTGCAGGGTTTTCTGGAAGGCAGCTCTGACCTCCACTCTGCCTGTAGCTGCCCTTGAGCATGTATTACAGGGAGAAGCGAACTTAGTGAAGCTTGGAGCTGAGCTATTGAGATCCCTGCAGTTCTCAGCTGTTCTACTCTGCTCAAGATATCACCCGCTTTTAAAGGGGAAGAGCTGAGAGCTGCAGGGCTATGAGGCGCCTCCCTTTCTCGCTGCTACACCTTCCCTGGCTGGAGCAGGAGGAAAAAGATAGCAGGAGCAGCAAAGCTACCAGCTCTGTTCTTGTTGCCCTTCTAAGAAGCATTATTATGAGGAGGCATATCTCATGGATGTGGGGAGAGGGATTTATGGGTGAGGAGAATGGACAGTGTGGCAAATATGGTAGGGGAGATTCCAATAATCATTTTATGATCCACAGGCGTTTCAGCATTCCTGAATATAAACATAGCTGCCATGGTGCCTCTGGAAAATTGTAGTTTTGAGTCATTCATGCTCCATTCTTTCATGTAGGTCCTGTTCCCCAGCCAGACTACATGTTCGATGGTGCACTGCTGTCTCTGTGGTTGATTCACAACTCAGATGGATGCAGATTGTCAGCCCAACCCAAAACATGTTGTTCATATTTTCCTCGGCAGAAAATCCTGCCAAAATCTATCTTTTCCCAATTTTGATGAAAACTGATTTTCTGATAGGTAAGTATTTTGTTAGAAAATTTGTGACCAGCCCTTATCGGAGTAGTCCTGTACATCATTCCATAGAACCAAAAAGAAAGTCTGAAAACTTTCGATTTCTTGGGGTTGTAATGGTTTATAAGATGGATCTTGATGCTGTACACTAATTGAAGCCAGAATTGTATTTACTACTATAAGATCCTTTAATGCACTGCTCTGGTATAGGGGATCTATTCTCAGGCAAGGTATGTTACACACAGTGCCACCTAGTGGCTGAACAGTATAATACAGTTTATCATTCCATTACCAGAGGTGGTGGTTGCTTTTCTAATTTCAGAAGTGAGAAGAGGGTAGAGGGGGTTGAAGGAAAGCGGGATAGAAAGGGGTAGAAAGAAAGGGGGTAGAAGGAAAGGGGTAGAAGATGGTAATGGGAAGCAAGATCAGAACAGGAGAGCATGCCTTGTGAAGTATCATTTGAAAACTAATTATGCTCCCAATACTTCTGTTAGTCTTAAAGGTGCTACGGGACCCTCTGTTGCTTTTTATTTGAAAACTAATAACTCTCTGGTCAATAATATCATGGGGAAATGTGTATAGCAACATTATATGTAAAGTTATGAGAATAAGATGAAATTATGACTGAAACATGTTTACCAGACAAGTCTGGTACCAGACAACCTGTTTTTCAAGGACAAGCAACAAGGTGACACCTCTAGCCAGGTGTCTGGAAAGTTGATTGTCAATCACCTGTCAAGTCGCCATTCTTCGTCAATGAAGGGGGACAGGAACAGATTGATCTGCATTTTAACAAATAACAACATGGAACTTCTTAAACCAGGAGACTCCATGTCTCTGTCCTCACAGTGGGAAGCAACTTTATCTACAGGTAACCTTCAGGAAAAAGCATTTCAGTGACTGGACTATAAAAGTGAGGGGGCAAAACCATCCCAAGGTATTCCATCTCTCTTTCTCTCCCTAACTCTCTCTTTTTCACCTAAGACGACAAAGGAATCAGCCCTTTGACTTTGTGAGAGATCTGACCCGAAAATTCAGACAGCAATGTTG